>NC_050458.1:66151407-66363907 GCF_903995425.1 Onychomys torridus | reverse complement strand
ATTTACATGTGCTGGGGAGGGGAGAGCCTAGGACTGAATGTGGGTCCCTCAGGACGAAGACTACCTGTAGCCTCAAGGACAGCAGGAGGTGACCCTGACTCAAACAGCGGAAGAGAGGCGGGTGGAGGCACCCCCCAGGGCTCAAGGGGGCTTTCAAGCATGCTCCCAACAGTTCTCAGCTGCCTCCCAGGAATCTCTTTGCCTTCAACACAAGCTCCAGGTCTACGCAAAAGGTAGTCAATGAGGTTCCTGTCCAAGCCCCGGAATACACACCCTGGACCCCTGGCAGCAGGGCCCCACACAGAGCTAGAAGCTGGGAATTATCTTCTGTGCACCCCCGAACAGCCTCTCCCTCCACCCCCAGGCTCCACCCCAAGTTTTTATAAGAGTGAAATCAGGCCGAGGATACATTAGCCTTGAAAGGGTGAAGGAGTTATGAAGGTGCAGAGGAGGTGAAAGCTAAGGGCGAGGCCCTCAAAGCAGGCCCACACAGCTGGGGGGGGGGTGTTCCCAATGGGAGGCACATGATCTCCCCTTGCACAGACCTTTATGCTGCCCCAAATGGTCTCCTGCCTTTGCCACTTACCGCCACCAACAAGGAGGGTGAGAGTAGAATCGAATTCTGAAAGGCAACCAAGACTTCTAAGAGTTGAATTTCCAAAGACAGGGCTAGAAAAGGTCCAAGCTGAACTTGGCCTTACAGCTTTGATTCAGCTACCCCAGTTGCTAATCTCTGTTGCTTTCCCTGGATGGACTAGAGTTGAAATGTCATTTCGGACAAGCTGGTGAGCACCTGGGCCTCTCCCAACAGCAATCCAAAGTCCCTCCACCTCTCCCGGTGAAGCAGAGTGGTCAGAACCAAGTATTCCCATCTAAACACATGCTTTGCTCTCTGCCTTGTGTCTGCCTTCGTGTCTATGGCCTGCCGGCCTCAGGTCTTCACCTGGCATTAGGCAGAAGGCTATATATCCTATATCCCAGTCCTCTTCACCGGCTTTCCTTCCTCAAGGTCTTAATTCCTCAGGTGTCTGCAGAGCCTCCCTGGGGGCAGAGACCACATCCTTGGTGTTTGTGATCCATAAACATTAGAGGAATGGCATCATTATCCTAATAAGTGGCCCAGGGACACACAGGTAACAGGGATGTTAGAAGGCCATGGTTCCCAGAGGCCCCCAGGAGACAGAAATCCAGGGTCCTCCAACAAGAGTGAGCCACAGCTCCACTCCCATCTTTGTACATTCCGTGCACGTTCTAAACAGACCTCGGGGAGTGACGAGGCTGGGACAGTCTATGACCAGGTTTACTGCCCTGGCCGGCGGTCTGGGACGGGGTAGACACTCTCAAGACATGTTTCTTCTTAGGAGCAGATTGAAAGTGCTCGGGACAAGCGGATAAGCAAACACAGGTTCCTTAAGGTTGGGCACACCTTTCTGTCTTGGCCACGTAGAAGAAAGTGGCTGAAGAGGAGTCTCCCCATTACCCACAAGTGGTCATTATGTGGCCACTGAAACTTCAGCAGCTTGCACTTTTCCTGGGTGAGAAAGATGGGCTCTGGACCACAGTTTTCTGGGCTGGAATCCAGACGGTTCCAAGGGACTGTCTTCTCCAGCCCTCTGTCCATAAGAACACATGATCAAAATGACCCTCTGGTCCTAAACCACCTTCAGGCAAGCTGTCTGGGCATGTGAAGCCACTCCAGGGACAGTGATGGACGTAAGGATATGTCTGCATGGGGCCAGGGGACAGAGCAGAGTCTTCCTGTGTCTCATCTAACTCCAGTGATTCCATGCCCTGAACTGGTACCCCAAACCTAGCCGCCCCCAGATTGTTATGGAGTTCAAATCCGTCCCCGGGTGTGGGTTGAAGTCATTTCAGAGAGACTGTGTGAAAATTAATTGCTTAATGTATGTAAAGAGCTTTGAAGATGAAAAGTGAAGCACAGTGTCCCTAATAACATCTTCAATCCTTTACGGAGCCCAAGTCGCCTCTGAGCTCACCTTTAAGATGAGTCCTTGGGGAGTTGCTGGCAACCTCCCCAAGCCCATAAACAACATAAAATGGCTTTTCACTGCTTTTACGCGGCCAACCCCAGCTCTCCCCACCAATAAAAGGACCGCAGAGGATCAGAGAGACCCAAAGGATTCCAAGCCTCACACTCTGCAGCCTACACCAAACTTATACACCATCCAGCCCACAGCCGCTTAGACACCGCTGTCCAGCTCACACCATGTCCTGTCGCTCCTACAGGATCAGCCCAGGATGTGGAGTTACCAGAAACTTCAGCTCCTGCTCAGCTGTGGCCCCCAAAACTGGCAACCGCTGCTGCATCAGCGCTGCTCCCTTCCGAGGAGTGTCCTGCTACCGGGGATTGACTGGCTTCAGCAGCCGCAGCCTCTGTAACCCGAGCCCCTGCGGGCCACGCATGGCTGTTGGAGGCTTCCGCTCTGGCTCCTGTGGACGCAGCTTTGGATACCGCTCTGGAGGTGTCTGTGGACCCACACCCCCCTGCATCACCACCGTCTCTGTCAATGAGAGCCTGCTCACACCCCTCAACCTGGAGATCGACCCCAATGCTCAGTGTGTGAAGCATGAGGAGAAGGAACAGATCAAGTGTCTCAACAGCAAGTTTGCAGCCTTCATCGACAAGGTCAGTGTGGCCTGTGATGGCTCAGAGAAGACCTCAGCCCTGACCTCCCTTCAGAAGGCCCCAGTCTTTTGGGAAAACAAATTGGCTGCCAGGTTAGGGGCAGGAGAGGGGAAGAAATGCCCCCATTTGGTACTTGGAAAATTCATTATGTAGTTTAAAAGTGGAGTCTATGGTTGTGTGTGTGTGTGTGTGTGTGTGTGTGTGTGTGTGTGTGTATGTGTGTGTGTGTTTGTGTGTGTCTGAATGAGGACAATATCAGCAGGCAGGGGTGTCCCTGCAAGCCTGGTTGAGGGCTGAGGGAAGAAGAGTGGGGACAGTACAAACAGAAGGCACATGGCTTGTGCCTAGGCAGCATGGATAATGAAGGCAGCTGCTCAGGTCACACTCCTTCCTCGTGGGCTGGCTCTGACACTCAATGTGTGACAGACCAGTGTTCCACCCTCAAATAGCAGGACTTGCCTCGTGGGTTTATGTGAGGATTTGGGGCTGGAAGAGCTCTAGAGAGGAGCCCCACCTGGAAGGACACCATCAATGCTGGCAAAGCACCAAAACTGGGCAGCTGCCTCCCAAGGGTCTGTGGGGAGGGAGTCTGAAAGTCCTGATGCTTTGCTTTAGTGCTCTCAATGAATCCTGAAAGTCACCCCATGGGCAGATCTTAATATCCATGTTCTGATGGCAATGAGGCTGAGGGAGCTGGGGCACCGCTCAGACATACTGTGGGCCAGTGAAGGCAGCAGATGGGGACTCGAGACATCACTCCACCAGAGTGGGCTGGTGCTTTCACCTCAGGAGTCTGTTTGCCTGTCCATAACGAGGAGGAAACAGCCATGGGTGCATGCGCACACAGGATCATGATGACTGAATGAACTTCACAAATGACACAGACATAGACAGAAACACAGACACAGATACAAACATTTAGAGAGAAGGACATAAAAACACTGATATAGAAAAGACAGAACAGACAAAGACATGGATATAGAAAAAGAACAAGATCTTAAACACAGACATAAACAGATAGTCACAGGAGGTGTGTGTGTGTGTGTGTGTGTGTGTACGTGTGTGTGTGTGTGTACGTGTGTGTGTGTGTACGTGTGTGTGGTATGGTACATGTGGTGGTGCACATGGTGGGGTGTGGTTGTGTGTGGTATGGTATGATGTTTTGTGTGTGCATTGGGTGCTGTGTGTGATGTGTGTAGTTGTGTGCTGTGGTTTGGTGTGGTGTGTGTGTATGTAGTTAATACGTGTGGTGTGGTGTAGTGTGTGTGTTGTGTGGCATGGTGAGTGTGTATGTGTGTGTATGCGATGTGTGGTATATGTGTATGTGGTATTGTATGGAGTGGTTTGGTGTGGTCTGTATGGGTATGTAGTGTATGTGTGGTGTGGTGTGTGTATGCAGTGTATGTGGTGTGTGTATGCAGTGTGTGTGTATGTGTGGTGTCTGTGTGTGGTGTGGTATTGTTGTGTGTGTACACAGGTGTGGTATGGGGGGTTGCACATGTGTGTATGTGGGGGGAGGGGTCCTAGCACAGGCCTGAGTGCCACAGAGTGGGTACTGGAGACATGTTGTTGGGAGAGAATGACTGAAGGCCTCTAATAATTAGAGCGGCTTTATTGACTTGCTGCATGTCGGGGACTGTTCTAAACAACTTACATGTATGAACTGGCTCAGTCTTCACAACTGTAGCACTATCATCACAGAAGTGAGAAGCATAACACCAAGAGGCTCAGCAGCTTGTCCGCCTACAGCCCCAGAGCTGGAGTGGAGCCAAAGTTCAGAGCTGTTTAGCCAGCGTGAAAGGACAGAGAGCTCTGGCAAAGCACACAACACACATAACACACACACACATGCACACATGTTCACAAATATATACACACACACAACACAACACACACAAACACATACACACCAATTACACATACCACACACACATACACACACCACACACAAACACACACCACATACATATCACACCACACACACAATACAACACATACACAGACACACATATACACAATACATACCACACACATACACAAAACACACCACACACACATACACACACACCACATCACACTTACACAATATAACAAACACACACACACCAATCACACACACACCACACACATCACATATACCACATGCACACATATACATACCACATGCACACACACACACACATACCATGTGCACACACCCATACAAACTTTCTAAGTTCTCACTGAGTCTCCTTCCTCCCCGAATGGCAGGTGCGCTTCCTGGAGCAGCAGAACAAGCTGCTGGAGACCAAGTGGGAGTTCTACCAGAACCAGCGGTGCTGTGAGAGCAACCTGGAGCCGCTGTTTGGCGGTTACATCGAGGCGCTGAGGAGGGAGGCTGAGTGTGTGGAAGCAGACGGCGGGAGGCTGGCTGCTGAGCTCAACCACGTGCAGGAGGCCATGGAGGGCTACAAGAAGAAGTGAGTGCCTATGCCCGCAGGATCTCAGAGGGCAGGTGGGTGGGAAACCTCGGCTGCAGCTTCTCTGAAATCCAATCCCGGGCCTGGGAGGGTGTGTGCAGCTGGACGAGTTCTGTGTGTGAGAACTGGTTCCAAGAAGTGAGGATCAGAACCCCACAGGAGTCCCAGCGCTGCCTTCCTGACCCGGGTGCTGGGCTAAGGGCTCTCCTTGCCAGCACAGTGCTCTTGGAATCTGAGCTGTCAGGGTGACGGGGTGGAGCATGTGATCAGAAACCCACCTCAGAGGCAAAGGGCCAGGAATGCAGCCAAGCGGAGACAGACCTAGCCAAGAGCAATCCACAAACAGATCACACAAACACGCAGTCACACTACAGGAGGTTTGGTCCCTTCCATGACCCCTGGGAGAACTTGGCTAGGAGCTGAGGTGGGATCCAGGTGTGGACCCTGAGCTCCATCCGTCCTTCCCCGTGCGTCTAGGTATGAAGAGGAGGTGGCTCTGAGGGCAACAGCAGAGAATGAGTTTGTGGTCCTGAAGAAGGTAAGGGTCCACTCGCCGGCCAGGGAGGGAGGGGAGCCGCCATGTTGTCCAGACCACCTTCCCTTGGACGCTTCCAACATGTGTGCTTCCCCTCTCTGCCCCCTGTCAGGACGTGGACTGTGCCTACTTACGGAAATCAGACCTGGAGGCCAATGTGGAGGCCTTGGTGGAGGAGTCCAGCTTCCTGAAGCGCCTCTATGAAGAGGTAGAGACACGTATTTGCGTGCTGGCATGGCTGGTGAAATAAGGATGCAGAGATGGCGGGGGGGGGGGGGGGGGGGTTCAGAGTCCTAGGGTCTGCCAATGCTCAATAACATGGATAAAAGTATCACCCTGATGCATGCAAAAAGGCCCCACTATTCAGGGTGTATTGGTTATATATATATATACAGTGCATCTGTGTTCACATGTATAAGAATAACCGTGCATGTACATGTTCAGCTTCTGTGCCTGTGGGCATCTCTGCATGTTGGAGTGTTTGCATGCTAGGTGCATAATAGGTGGGTATGAAGGTAGATGAGGATTCCATGTGTGGAGGTTCACTCTGGACTAGTTACTGTTTGGCATTCAAACCCGGCCCCTTTGCCTGGGACTTCAGGTCAGGCCTTTCCTGAATTTCGCCCATTCTCAGAAGCTGACCCCGGGTGAGGTTTAAGGCTTCAACCCCTGCTACTCTATACTGTGCCTGTGTGGGGATGAAGATGGAGGCAGGACTTCCTCATCAGAGCTCATCAGCAGTGAATAAACACAGCCCCTAGAATGGGACACCAGGCCCCCAAACAAAGGCATCAAGTATAAGGTTCTTATTGTTGACTCTACAGGAGATCCGAGTTCTGCAAGCCCACATCTCAGACACCTCTGTCATCGTCAAGATGGACAACAGCCGGGACCTGAACATGGACTGTGTTGTGGCTGAGATCAAGGCTCAGTATGACGATGTTGCCAGTCGCAGCCGGGCAGAGGCCGAGTCCTGGTACCGCACCAAGGTGAGTAGCTACTAGACATGGTTGTGGGAGCCATGCATGGTGTCTATTAGAAAAGGTTTCTTTTCCCTTGGGACTGGTAAGAGAAAAGCTGATTGACCTCTGGTTGGAGTAGCCAGCCAGGGCTGCTATGTGTAAATATTGCACATGCTGAGCACTGTAGATGCTGCGCACTCATTGGCTGAGGGGGCAGGTGTCCTACATTCATTCATAAGCATCTGTCCCCACTCCACCCTCAACTTGCAGTGTGAGGAGATGAAGGCCACGGTGATCCGTCATGGCGAGACCCTGCGCCGCACAAAGGAGGAGATCAATGAGCTGAACCGCATCATCCAGAGGATGACGGCCGAGATTGAAAACGCCAAGTGCCAGGTAGGTCACGAGGCAGACTCAGATATGTGCTAAGCACAGGCAGGCAACAGGCAGCATCACCAGGCACTTTGCCCACAAGAATGAAATGACCTATCTCTAATTAAGACTGAGAGGAAGCAGGGACCCCGAAGGAAGGCAGGATTCCCCCATGTCATACCGCATCCTGCTCAGATGAGCAGGATCACTGACTTCTAAGAGATGCAACCCTTTCCTCAGCCATTGCCCACCAGGAAGGAGGGATGCTGAAAAGCCATCTTCTCTTTGAGTTGCCAGGTCTATTAACTACCTGCCATGGACCCTCACAAGGTCTCTCTCTTCCCTTGCACTAAACACTTGGAGGAGCCCAGTTTTGCCCCCATCCCACCCCCATCTTGTTCTAACAAGATGCTCCACCTCTACCCCAAAGCGTGCCAAGCTGGAAACTGCTGTGGCTGAGGCAGAGCAGCAGGGAGAGGCTGCCCTCACTGATGCCCGCTGCAAGCTGGCTGAGCTGGAGGCTGCCCTGCAGAAGGCCAAGCAGGACATGGCCTGCCTGCTCAAGGAGTACCAGGAGGTGATGAACTCCAAGCTGGGGCTGGACATCGAGATCGCCACCTACAGGCGCCTGCTGGAGGGCGAGGAACACAGGTGAGTTGAGAAGGACCATGTGAGGATTCATCTGAGGACGAAACTGTCTTGAACAAACAAGCTAGCTAAAGCCTGTCAGTCCTTGCATGGGAAGGGCAGAGACCCTGGTGACACAGCACTGACCAGCCTACTCCAGGCCAGGCTTCAGTAATAATGGTTAACTATCATATATCCTATGTTCTGTGTCAAGCACCCATTTATAATCCTCCATCCTATCCAAAAACAGGGATGGGTTGGCTCAATGATCAGCACCTTTCCCATGGCTGCAAAGTTACTAAGCTACAAAGCTGGGACCCAACAGTCAGTCCTGGGCTTCTAAAGCCCATTTGTAGCTTCCCTTGAAGGTGCGCTCCTGTACAATAAGGATGATATACCCTGAGTACACGAGGCTCTGCCTCATCCTTATTGTGAGCACTATTGGCATTCAGCAGGCTCAGGCACCCTGATGGCAGGCAGTGTGTGGAAGTCACAATTCCACTCACTGCTGCTCCAAACAAGGCGGAGGCTGGTCTCCATGGATGGGAGACACTTTAAAGAAAGAAAATGAATATTCCATGAAGATTTGGGGAGCCCTTCCTGCCTCTCAGGAGATGGATCCACCCTAGAACAAAAGCTGACCTTGTCTGTCCCCAAGCAACTGTCTCAAGGAATCCAGCTCCTGCTCGGAACTAATGGTGTTTTTCTCCCCTCTAGGCTGTGCGAGGGTGTGGGCTCTGTGAATGTCTGTAAGTATCTGCTGGAAATGCCCCCTAGAAAAATGGTTTGGGGATGGGCAAAGCTTCACCACGGGCCTACCCCACCCAACCTCCAATGTTCCCCAAGTCTCAAAGTCTTTCCTCTTCTCCATGTTCCTCCCTAAGGGCAGGGGTGGGGGTGGCAGGTGGGGGAGTGAGGAGTGTGGAGTTGGGAGGTAACAGGGGGGTCAAAAAAGTTGAGCGCCCCTTACTGGTGGCCACTAGAAACTGCAGTCCAGGGAAATGGGTCCAGGAATCATCACACCTCTCCAGATGTGCTGTGAGGTTGAAAGAACAAAACCTGTCATGTTAACCACTGATCCCTTGAGGAGGGGGCAGGCCCTGCATGGGAAGTCCTCAGGGACCTGTGGTAGGTGGGTGACACTGGAGCAAGCCCCTTATCCCTCCCTCTTCCTCTTCCCACAGGTGTCAGCAGCTCCCGTGGTGGCGTCACATGTGGGGGCCTCACATATGGCACAACCCCAGGGCGCCAGATTGCCTCTGGCCCCTCTGCCATTGGGGGCAGCATCACAGTGATGGCCCCTGACTCCTGCTCTCCCTGCCAGCCACGCTCCTCCAGTTTCAGCTGTGGGAGCAGTCGCTCAGTGCGCTTTGCTTAGAAACAGGACCTCCAAATGGGACATCTGTCTGCCCCAGAGTGGAGTGGTGTGTGAATGGAAAATGTGCGCTTGCTTCCAGAATGTTCCAGATGTTCCTGTAAGAGAAAAGAGCTCAGGTTCTCTTTCTTCCACCTTCTTCTTTTAGGGAGTTGTTTCTCGGTTCTCCTCTGGCTTCACTTTAGAAGCTTATTCCCAAGCCTTCCCTTAATTCCAACTTGTCTTCAAATACCTATAATTGATTTGTATCATTCACCAAGTCCTTTGGGACACTACCAGTCACCAAGGTTGGCTGGATAATAAAGCTTTGCCTTCATTGGTAAAGGCACAGTCCTAACCACCCAGCCATTCCCCCCAAAACCAAGAACCAGAGAGTACCTTCACCAAGCGGCTTCCACTCTGGCCCCAGGTACATGGATGGCCTCAGAGGCAGCAAGCACCTGCCCATCATTGGTTGTGTTTGCTTACCTCCCTGACTGCCTGCCTTCCTTGGGGCAACCTGCTCCAGCCACACTCCTTGTGATGCCTCCAAGAAAACAAGTCTACTCTCTGGGGAGTCATGCTACCTACAGCCCCTGACTAGGGGGATTTGAACAGGTCTTGCTATTCAGGACATCTTTACACATTTCAAAGACTCCATACGTGCTCCAGGCCTTCCTTTCCTGTGCAGAAGGGATCTGCCTGCTGGAGAGCTGATGGGATGGGGACTATGAGGCCACTTTCCGGTTCTGTCTGTAGGTGCCTTGCCTTCTGGGTTGACCCCATCTGGTTTCAATAAATGCTGCTGCAATGCAAGGGTGCCTGATGTTTTGTGCCAGGGTCGCCGCTCCCTGATTCTTTGCCTTCACCAGCCAACCAACCCTAGGCCAGCCCCACACTGGTAACCAGTATTTGGAAAAGCCAGAATCATATGTCACAGGGTAACCGTCTCCACTCACCCCTGTGACTCCTCCTCTTCCAGTCCATTCCCACAGCCTGATCCGAGTGTCCTCCTCTGTCCTTGCCAGGCTGGAGCACAGTTCCAGCCCCTGAGAGCATCCTCCCCCAAAATAAGTCATCCTGCTGTCTTAGTTAAGGTCGCTGTTGCTGTGATGAAACACCATGACCAAACCAACTCGGGAGGAAAGGGTTTATTTGTCTTGAACTTCTGTATCACTGTTCATCATAGAAAGAACCCAAGCAGGGCAGGAACTTGGAAGCAGTAGCTGATACAGAGGCCAGCCTTATGGAGGCATTTTCTGGCATAGGGTCCCTCCTCTCTGGTGATTCTAACACCTGTTAAGTTGACATAAAACTAGCCAGCACACCTGTCTTTTAGCTTCACACTTACATGCTTGGCAGACAGAGCCCCTTCCCAAATTCACTACCACACTCCTACCACTGGGCTCAGATCACTCCCAGCACAGGCATGTGTTTCTTTCCTACCTACTCCTCCTTCCTGAACAACTTCCCACCCAGTGTGGGTTCCCCAGACCTCCACTCAACAAGGAGACAGGTCTGGCTGTGTGTCTGCTTTGGATGGCAGTGAGGTGGCCCTGGAGCCTCAGGAGGGCAGACCTGTCTCCTTGTCATCTATCACCTGTACCTGTACTCAGTGATCTTCTCTATTTACTAGTGGCCACCACCTCTGCCTCACAGCATCTAGAACCCTGAAGATACCTGCTTCTGTCTCCGTGGCCTCAGGCCTTATCAAAAGTTCAAGCCGGAAGCTTCTTGAGGGCAGAATGTGCCTCCTGCTCTGAGCCTTCACTAGGCCCCAGGATGGAGCTCAGGGCATGCCAGGCCTGTGATGTGTAGACTGATCTTAAGAAGCTGAGAAAGTAGGAACACTCAGCCCCTCAGACTCCACCTCTGCACTAGAACACACCGGCTGTCACTCTCATGGGGCAGGTGTCTGTCCACCAGCCCCTCTGCTGCCCTCCCCTCCTCCATCCCCATCTCTCTGCCTCTTTCATTGGCTAAGACCTGGGTCACTCTGCTGATTCCCAACTTCAAGCTGGAGAATGCTGGCTGCTCATTTGAGGTTTGCCAGGTGACCCCAGACAGACTCCTGTAAGCCTCCCTCCTTCATCCTGACTCTCGGGGCCCTGACCACATCTGTGATCACTACATCATTTAAGACACATCATTCTTCTACAAGGAAACTGAATTCCAGAGGCTAAAAAGTCAGGCGATGGCAATGGGGCTGCTCGACTGCCAGGTCTCGGTGACATCTTTGGCAAGAAGTAGCCTCTGCGATTTTGGTCCCAGCAGGGCTTGAGATGGCCGGGTAGCCTTCCAGCTCTGCCACATGCTGTGCTCCTGGGGTGCTGAAGTGAGTCCACACTGGAGAAAATAACTTCATTTCAACAAGGATATGGGATGAACAAACTTGAGCTAGATAATCTTAGACCCTGAACTGTGACACCGCACACTGACTAATGAAAAGGTCGGGATCTGGAGGACATGAGTCAGTTCTTTAATGTTTCCATGTTTCCGTGCAGCAAAGACACAGCATCAACTCATGGAACAATAGGACTCTGGGGTTCATGTAGCCTTCTTCTACCAAGAGCTGTATTCCCTGAGCAAGGCAACAGGAACCACCCAAGTTCCTTTATAGACTTTTTATTGGAAAAGAGTTGTAAGTGTGTTTATGTATGTATGTGTGTGTAGTGTGTGTGTGTGTGTGTGTGTAGTGTTTGTATATGTGTGTGTAGTATGTGTATAGTGTTTTATATGTGTGTATGTGCATATATGTGTGTGGTGTGTGTGTGTGTAGTATGTGTATATGTGTATGTGTGTACTGTGTGTGTATATAGTGTGTATGTGTGTAGTGTATGTGTAATGTGTGTATATGTATGTATGTGTGTCATATATGTATGTGTGTGTGTGTGTGTGTGTGTGTGTGTAGTGTATAGTTTATATGCACAGGGACGATGGTAAGTTATTTTCCTTGCTTACTCTCCACCTCATCTTTTGAGACAGGGTCCCTCTGACCCTGGCACTTGCTTGGCTAGACTGTTGCTCTTAAGTTCTTGGAATGTGTCTGTCTCCACGTCCTGCACTAGGTTACAGCTCTCCACGACCATGACAGTCTTTTTTACGTGGGTCCCCCCCCCCTGCACAGCAGGCACTCATTAGCTGAACTCTCCCCTAGGAAGAAATAATTTCAAGGAGTACAGGTCTCTGAAATCAACAGATTAAGGAAAGCTCAGAAGTGGGCAACCTGAATGACCCAGAGGGCCTGCTTGCTTTCTCTTTGAAACAACACAAACCAAATTATCGTCTTCATCAGAGAACTCAGACCTCTGCAGTTAACTGTTGAAATAGTCAGTGTTCTCTCCAGACATTAAGTTCCCAGTGGGTTGAGAGTTGTGGCTCTTCTGAAAAAACCGTAAGCTTGTCCTGGGCTGCCTTTTCTCCCCCTCTGAAGCCACTAGCCCCCCTCCTAAAATGCCAATCTCCTCTGTTTTCACTGCTCTCATAACACCCCCCAGGATGATTCCTTCTAGCCCCTGAGTCCTTCACTGCCTGCTGCTTGAGTCTTTGTGGTCCTCAGAAACACAACTTCATCCTACTGCCCCCGCGGCAAGCATAGAGAAGAACACAAATTCTCCTCACTGCCCAGGGAACCATAGGTGAGATCCACAGTGAGCCGACCACCTGGAGACCGCAGCCCATCTGTACCGTCACTCCCTGCTGTTCTCTGGGGAGGGCATGACAGGGTGGCGTGATAGTGTTTGTTCATTGAACATTAAGGCAACCAGGATATCAGTACCAAGTTCTGCTTTTCTCCATGTGGGGGCCTGCCTACGGCCCATTGTGAGAACAGCTTATTAGTACAGGCTCGTGCTAATTTACTGCCTCTCCAGATGTCGCCTGGGTGCCCCTGGAAATTCCTGCTCATTCCTCTTTGTTCACAAGCCATGGAAGCCCCAGCGTGCCCCAATATTCCATGACAGTAGAGGTAGTGAGAGAAGAGAGACCAGGGGACATAGAGGGGCAGGGCCGCACACAGGAGTGCATGCATTACACATGGATGTAACCCCAAAGCACAAACTGGCGAGGACATCCTCTGCTCCACTGCCACTGATACCACCACCATCACCACTGCCACTGATACCACCACCATCACCACTGCCACTGATACCACCACCATCACCACTGCCACTGATGATACCACCACCATCACCACTGCCACTGATGATACCACCACCATCACCACTGCCACTGATACCACCACCATCACCACTGCCACTGATGATACCACCACCATCACCACTGCCACTGATACCACCACCATCACCACTGCCACTGATACCACCACCATCACCACTGCCACTGATGATACCACCACCATCACCACTGCCACTGATACCACCACCATCACCACTGCCACTGATGATACCACCTCCATCACCACTGCCACTGATACCCCATCCACTGCCACTGATGATACCACCACCATCACCACTGCCACTGATGATACCACCACCATCACCACTGCCACTGATGATACCACCACCATCACCACTGCCACTGATACCACCACCATCACCACTGCCACTGATGATACCACCACCATCACCACTGCCACTGGTACCACCACCATCACCACTGCCACTGATGATACCACCACCATCACCACTGCCACTGATGATACCACCACCATCACCACTGCCACTGATACCACCACCATCACCACTGCCACTGATACCACCACCATCACCACTGCCACTGATGATACCACCACCATCACCACTGCCACTGATACCACCACCATCACCACTGCCACTGATGATACCACCATCACCACTGCCACTGATACCACCACCATCACCACTGCCACTGATGATACCACCATCACCACTGCCACTGATGATACCACCACCATCACCACTGCCACTGATGATACCACCACCATCACCACTGCCACTGATACCATCACCATCACCACTGCTGTGGATATCGCTCTGTGTAAATAAAGTTCTGATTGGCCAGTAGCCAGGCAGGAAGTATAGGCGGGACAAGAGAGAAGAGAATTCTGGGAAGTAGAAGGCTAGGGGAGACACCGCCAGCCGCCGCCAGAAGAAGCAACATGTAAAGACACTGGTAAGCCACACGCCATGTGGCAAAGTATAGACTAACAGAAATGCGTTAATTTAAGATAAAAGAAGTAGATAACAAGCAGCCTGCCACGGCCATACAGTTTGTAAGCAATATAAGTTTCTGTGTGCTTTCTTGGTTGGGTCTGAGCGACTGTGGGACTGGCGGGTAAGAGATTTGTCCTGACTGTGGGCCAGGCAGGAAAACTCTAACTACATCACCACTGCCACTGATGATACCACCACCATCACCACTGCCACTGATACCACTACCATCACCACTGCCACTGATGATACCACCACCATCACCACTGCTCTGCCACCATGACCATTACCACCATCGCCACTACCTCCATCACCACAGCGACCCATCACTGTCACCATAGCACCATGGCCACTGTCATCACTGTACCATTACCATGGCCATCACCACTGCCACCAGAACTATGGCTCCTGTCACCGCCACCAACCCGCCACCACCATCACCACCACTGCCACCATCAGTCCTTCCACCATCAACACAACCACCATCATTATCACCATGGCCACGGACACCACCATCACATACACAGCTGTCACCATGGCCACGGACACCACCATCACATACACAGCTGTCACCATGGCCACGGACACCACCATCACATACACAGCTGTCACCATGGCCACGGACACCACCATCACATACACAACTGTCACCATGGCCACTATGGTAGTTTGGATGAGACTGGCCCCCATATATTTGAATGTTTGGTTCCCAGTTGGCGGAATGTTTAGGAATGATTAGGAGACATGGCATTGTTAGGAGACACATGCCACTGGGGGTGGGTTTTGAGTTTTAAATGCCCACATCAAGCCTGTCTGCCTGTCTGTCTCTCTCTGTCTGCCTGTCTGTCTCTCTCTCTGTCTCTGTCTCTCTCTGTCTGTCTCTGTCTGTCTCTCTCTGTCTGTCTCTCTCTCTCTCTGTCTCTGTCTGTCTGTCTGTCCCTCTCTCTCTCTGTCTCTGTCTGTCTCTCTATGTCTCTCTCTCCTGTCTCTTTCTTGTCCCTGCCCCCATGCTTGTGGATCAGATGTAAGCTCTCAGCTACGGCTCCAACACCATGCCTGCCTGCCTGCCATGCTCCCCACCACAATTGTCACAGACTAACCCTCTGAAGCTGTAAGCAAGTGTTCAGTTAAGTGATTTCTTTTATAAGTTGCCTTGGTCATGGTGTCTCTTCACAGCAACAGGAACGTAATTAAGACAGCCACCATCACCACCATCATTACCACTGCCATTATCACCACCACCTCTGCTACACCACCACCAAGGCCACCAACATTATTACCTCCATCTCTACTACACATTGTCATGACCACCACCACCACCACCACAACCTCCAGTCACCACCAGCACCATAACCACAGCCAGTCACCACCAGCACCATAACCACAGCCAGTCACCACCAGCACCATAACCACCGCCAGTCACCACCAGCACCATAACCACAGCCAGTCACCACCAGCACCATAACCACCACCAGTCACCACCAGCACCACTGCTGCCATCACCACCAGCACCAGCAGCACATAACCACTGCTGCCATCACCATCACTGCCCATCACAAAGGGAAGGCACCCTCTCCGGTGGAGTACCAGCTCAGGGCAGCCAGTTTGTTATGAACCTCTTCCCCAGGTCTCTCTGCCCATCTCCCCCCTGCTGTCTCATCATGCTTTTCCTTTCCTTGCCTGGCTGGGGATATTTCTTCAAAAATAAATGTAATTCCTTAGAATCTTATCAAATAAGTTGGAAATATTAAACATCAAAGAAGAGAAAAACCATTAAACTTTGACAAACTCCCATCAGACTCGATCTGCTCTTTTGTAAGAACCCCTAAAAGGTCACATGGGACAGGGGGAGGGGGTTGTTTAAAGACCATCTCTCTCTTTCCCCTGCAGAAGTTGCTGCTATCCACCCCCAGGAGCCTTAGCTCAAATTCTGCCGCTGCTCAGAATGTTGCCGAAGTTGGTCACTTGGCTCTTTCTTCTTCTTGAGTCCCATTCTCCCTGTGTGGCTCCGAAGAATGTGTGCACACGAATGAACTGATCAGAGTTTCTCCTGTTTCTTTATCTGTCTGTCTTGTCTGTCATTCTGTCTTGGCAGACTCAGTCTGAACATTCAGAGGGAAAATGTGAACTTCCCTCCAATGGCCAGCCTCTGAGGCTATGGGGGACACATCTGCAGGCACCAGAACTCCATCAGAAGGACCGGGAGAACTGTCCAAGGCTTTGCTATGACTTAAGAACAAATCTATAATCTTAAGCAAAATGTCTTTTTGTTGGTGATATTTGGGGGTGGGTCTTCTTTTTAAGTATCAAATAACATACAGGAAGTAGAGTTCTCCCTCTACAAGAAGGGAAAGTTGTCCATCAGAAACGCCTGTCTTCAATTCCTGCTTCCGAGTTCCCGCCTTGAGTTCCTGCTCCCATTTCCCCTCCACGATAAACTGCGATTGTAAGTTGCTTTTCATCGGTGTTTTATTACTACAATAGAACGCAACTAAGACAGACTGTCAGTTCAGGAATCGGTGACTTCTGTCTAAGCCGTTGGCAAAATGACTCCAACAGAGCTCTGAGACCTGGGTCCCTACACAGGGGCCAGTCTTAACTGCCTATTCTAAAATCCACCCCAGGGTTCCTGGAGAGCAGAGGCCATACTGCAGATGCCCGAGGAGACCCCATTCTTATGCCACCTTCCATTTCTTAACTGAAATGTCAACAACTAGTTGAACAGGACTAGATAGAGCCCTGTCTGGGAGCATCAGACAAGCCAGAATGTTGAGCCCAAACAATTAGGGAATGTCATGGGGGGTTAATTAATATTGACATTCTCTAGATCTGATTCTGCATCCTGAGCCTGCTGTGTGGTTTTAGGACAGTCACTTCTTAGGGTCTTGGTTTCCATGTCTGGAAAAATGGGACACTAACATTGTTTTTCAGAGAAATGAATGAAGTATATACATGTTGTGTCAGAAGCTGGATGGAGACTTAATTCAAGCCGGGCTTTCATTTTCCTCACTTTCTGGCCTTTGCCCCATCTTTCCCTGCTGCATGCCCCAGGCAGGGCTCTGAGCCTACAGCGGAAGCAAAAAGACTAATTAATCAGATGCTCTGAAAATCAAAAAGAAAGTCTCCCCCATAGGCAGAGGTGCCCAGCTCCACCCTCACCTCTGCCTGCACCAAGCTGCAGCCCTCCCACTGGCTGGCAGAGAAATCTCCCAGGGTCCTGTTTAAATGCAGGTTCCTGAAACGATTCCTTGAACTCACCCAGTGATTTGTATGTGAGATAAACACCCCACCAGGACCACACCATACCCGAGGGACATAAAACAAACAGATCTCTGGGTCCAGAGGAAAGCAGTGAAGGAGATGAGCATCCAGTCAGCAGGAGAAAGCCTATATGCTAACATTTAATCCAGTGTAGCAAAGAAAAGGAGTCACATGGGTCTCATCCAAATGCAGCACCACCCCAACCGTACATCAGCCTCACTGGTTCTCCACAGCAAGACTTTTCACCTTGGTGTCTGGATAACTGGGGTTCCCAGTCTGGATAACTGGGTCTCCTGGCACAGAGTCCTGTCTCTCAGATAAAGCAAACAGCTTCCCTTCATCCACTGCAGCTCTGCCTCCTCAGTGCAACATCTGTGACCCCTCTCATCCAAGAGCAAAGCCCAAAGATGCTCCCACATGCCATATGCCTCTCTACCTAGCCCCTACCCGGCCCAGGACTTAATTGCAAGCAGTGAATAACGTCTCCAATAAGAAGGAAACTAGAGAGCAATTCTAGGTCCCCGGAAGGGGCAAGTTACCAAACTGACATTCGGGCTGTGAGAAACACAGTGATCCTTCCTACCCACCCCAGCCCCTTCCCAGACACAAGAGTCCAGAATCCCAGGCCTGCCTATGAAAACCGCACTGGCCTTGTACTGGAGCAAGTCCCCACTACAGGGGATGAGCACTGAGCACCACTGTTGATGGTCCTCTCTGGGCCACAAGATATGGGGGAAGCCAGGTGCCCACAGACCATGCCATTGCCCTTGGAATGGCTCACACCTGTGGAGAGAGACATGAGGTCAGAAATCTCTTCTTAACAGAAGCTGGGTAACCCAAGATTATGAACTCGACTGGTACTCTGACGGCCCGAAGCATGGATCTTTTAAAACCTCAGCAAACTGCAACCTGCTGCTGCCCTCCTCCTCAGGGGAGCGTGTTCAGCAATTTGGACATTTCACTCTGCTTGGACCAATGTTGAGAGGTGTTTATGCAACAAATTAGCAAAAACTGTTGGGAAGAGCTGGAGGAATCATCTAGAAATACATCTCTGGGAAGGGTGAGGGGCAGTTGGGTCAGAAGTGGGCACCTACGTAGAGGCTGCATGAACAGCGGAATCCCAAAGTCCAGGCGTTCCCAGCCCCCTGCAGACCCTGGTATGCCTAAGTCTATCATTTCTCCACATGATGTCACACAAGGAACCATCTGTGAGAAATGGAAAGCTCAAGCTGGTTTGCAAAACTAATTGTATGATAGGGGGCTCATATTTTGCCACATTTATTAACTTAAGCTTCATAGATATTTTAGACGGATCCATGTACAGGGCAAATACTTGGTGCCATCACCTATCACTTCTCAGAGACTTCAAGTCTGTTCTCTCTCACCCAGTACTCCATGGAAGGAGGCTCAGTTCCCAGTTAGATGTAACCTAATAGACTATGGACACCCATGGGAGCCATATGCCCACACATCCAACTTACAGATGTTGACTGAGCCCACGCCTTTACACAACCTGAGGGGAGAGGAGAGATAAGTGATCAGAGATGACTTCCACTGGTTTTGCAGTCTGCTCATGTCCTTTAGCTTAGCCAAATGGGATGGGACCTGAGCAAGCCTCTCCCGCCCCCTCTGGACCTCAGTTTCCCCATCTGTAAAATGAGTAAACAGTGACATCATACCACTTTGAATCACCTCTACTTGGAAAATTCTGTCCCACCCAGGCACTGTTGGGTCCCTAAATGAGGACCTAAAGGGACACCCCTACTCACACCCCAGAGCCCATCCTCGGCGGCTTTCCTCGCCCTCCAACAGTTTCCAATAAGTGGTGGTCTCCACATGCAGCCCCAGCTTGGAGTTCATCACTTCCTGGTACTCCTTGAGCAGGCAGGCCATGTCCTGCTTGGCCTTCTGCAGGGCAGCCTCCAGCTCAGCCAGCTTGCAGCGGGCATCGGTGAGAGCAGCCTCACCCTGCTGCTCTGCCTCAATTATAGCAGCCTCCAGCTTATGGCGCTGGGGACAGAGGAGAGAAGGAGTTGAGAGACAGCCAATGGGGATTCCTGGTATGTTGTCAATGACCTTGATCACACTATTCCCTGCCATTTAAATGGACACCCTTAGCAGTGTGGTGGTGCACACCTTTAATCCCAGTACTTGGCAGACAGTGTGCTGGAGTTACAGGTGGGTATCACCATGTCTCCACCTCTTTTCCTCCGTTCTTTGGGTACCACTTTATTATAAAGTCCATTTGATTTCACATGTAAGCCAGAAGAGGGAAAGAATGTTAACATTGGAATCGCCCTGGTAATAATTAGTAACATTACCGTATGCCTGTCTGTGTGCCAATGTCCATTTACGAGGCACTTTTCACAGACGCTATGTTATTTACCTTCAGGCTTACTCTATGGGCTTGTCAGAACATGAACTATTGTCTCCACTCTGCAGATGAAGAAACTGAGACTCAGAGAGGTCGTGACTTGTCTAGGTTTTCCATTGGGAAGGGCCAAGCACAGACTGCAGGAGCTGCTATGCATGGTGGAATCTCAACCTGTGACCCACAGAGTCCAGCATACTGAAGGAAGAGCGCATTTGAAACAGCTTCTAATAAGACACTCACTGGCAGTATCTCCCACTTCCTCCCTGAAGACAGCGCACCCAAATGCAAAGGAGCATGCTACAGTGGGGCCGTTCCCACATGTCTTTGGTTCCTCTGTTATGAGTAATAAGTTGCCTGTGATACATTTTGCATCGCGGTTGAAAACAGCTGCACCGAAGGAGAGAGTGGGAACTGAGTCAGGAACGTGTGCAAAGTCAGTATTAGAGCATCACAAGTCAGAGGTTACATAGTCTGTTTCTTACTTTATGCAGGAAAATTAAACTAGAAACCTCTTCGCTGTATGCACACACACACACACAAAAAAAAAAAAAAAGCTCAGACAGACAAATGACCTAAGTGTGAGAGGCAGAGCTGTAAGTCTAATAGCTGGGGAAAACAGAGGACATCTCCAATGCCACAGAGCTCCCATGCAGAGGCCCTTGGAGGAAGAGCCAACAGACTTGGCCACATTCAGGCTGGAGATTTCTGTTCAGTAGCAGACGTCAGCAAAGCAAGCAGAGGCAGACCGAGAGGAGACCAATGCATGGCAATGTGGGAAACCAAAGGTTTACAGGTGACTGGAGTGACAAGGCAAAGCTGCAGATCCCCAACAAAAAGAAAAGAATTTCAGTAGAAAAAAAATGGGGCAGATGAAAAACCCAGACAAGGACGGACAAATGACAAGTAAGAATACAAGCAGACAGACCACATCACCGTTCCACCAGGAAATGAAGCATCGACAATTCTATGCCAATTGGCACCCATCAGATCCACACAACTAGAAAGTGACCACAGAATGTTCTGGAACAACACAGGAGTGTTGGCACAGATGAAACCTGAGCCACTCCAGAGGTAGCAGCCATCCCTGCAGACAGGAAGAACACAGAGGCAGCTCTGAAGTAGCTGGAGCCCCGGCTGTCTTGGCCTCCTGACCTGCTGCTTGGTGCTCTCCACCTTGCAGGTCAACCTCTGGATGATGCGGTTCAGCTCACTGACCTCTTCCTTGCCTTTGCAAAGATTCTCACCTTGCTGGGTCACTGTGATCCCCATCTCTTCACACTGATTTCGAGGCAAACGAGCAAACACCAGCTGGAGGGGATGGTGGGATGCCAGAGCAGAGTCCAACTGCCCAGCCCCGATTCTTCAGAGGTCCTACCTCCCTGCCCACTCTGCCTGGAGGTCTCTGGAATGCATGTGTGCCCAGCCCAGGTGAGTGCCAGATTCAGGGCTAATCTCCTTTGTTCAGTGGGGCATCTTCATACCTGGGTCTGGGACCAGGACTCGGCCTCTGCCCAGCTGTGGCAGGCAATAGCATCATACTGAGCCTAATCTCAGCCATGACCGTGTCCGTGTTGAGCTCCTGGCTGTTGTCCATCTTCACCACCACTGAGGTTTCTGAGATCTGGGACTGGAGGTAGATGATTTCCTGGAGGAGACACAACCAGGGGTGTCAGCCTCAGTCCTGCCTCTGATGGCAAGTCCAACAGCAGTCCTAACTCTGAAACCTTGGGAAGAACACAAAACCACTGGTGATGCCGGACACTGAAAACATACAGCTTCTAGAGAAAAGGGTTGGAATTAGGGCCGTGGTCCAAGGCAGTGAGTAGAGAATTCCACCATCATTTGGCTCGATGAGGCAGATGAGTATGTCTGCAGAACAACTACATTTGGGGCCAGAATGGCCCAGATTTACAGGAGCCATGAGTGCAAATGTGACCCCCCAGACAGCAGCCAGAGTTAGAGCCCTAGACCCTCCAGTTGTATTTTCACATTACCCAAATTTTTGCATTCATGGTCAATCTCCACTTCACGCCATGCTGAGTGGACCAGGACTACCTTAGTTTCCTGGATCACCCTAAAAGAGGGGCATGGCTCACTTTTGATTTGAAAGGAGCCTTGATGAGAAAAATCCCTGTGGTGGTATTGTGTTCCCCAAAATATTATGCACCCTAATAAATTTATCTGGCATCAGAGATCAGACAGCCACTAGATACAGAGGTTAGAAAATGGTGGCACTCACGCCTTTAATCCTAGCATTCCAGAGGCAGAAATCCATCTGTTCGAGGATACAGCCAAGCATGGTGAATCACACCTTTGATCCCAGAAAGTGAGCCTTTAATCCCAGGGAGTGATGGAAGAAAGCAGAAAGGTATATAAGGTGTGAGGACCAGGAACTAGAAGCATTTGGCTAGTTAAGCTTTTAGGCTTTGAACAGCACAGTTCAGCTGAGATTAATTCTGGATGAGGACTGAGAAGCTTCCAGTCTGAGGAAACAGGATCAGCTGAGGAACTGGTGAGGTGAGGTAGCTGTAGCTGGTTCTGATTCTCTGATCTTCCAGCATTCACCCCAATACCTGGCTCAGGTTTGACTTTATTAATAAGACTCTTTAAGATTCATGCTACAAATCCCCTTTGGTCACAAAGGAGAAACAAAATATAAGCAGAATAAGGAAAGTAATACTATCCCAAAAGCCCTGGCACTGGGACAGGGCCTCCGTGAAGAAAATCGGGTGGGGGGATTCTTTTACCTCCTTGTACAGGGGCCGCAGGAAGGTCGCCTCCTCCCTCAGTGACTCTGTGTTGGTCTCTAGCTCTGCCTTGTGCAGGTAAGCGCTGTCTGTGTCCTGGTGAGAGGGATGAGAGAGTGGATGGACATGTGCTTCACCAGGCACTGAGTCTCTGCACTCAACAGTGGCCAAGAGGCTGTCTCCTAGTCACCTCTGTCTCTAGCCTGCCCTTGACCAGAAGACTATGTGTCTTCACCTCCAGGGCCCCTCTTCAGTGTCTACCACCGACATTTCTCCCCTGGATGACAGGCAGTGAAACTGGTTACTTGGGAAAAGGAAGTAAAGGGGCATCTCTCATACATGCACTTCAATACCAAGGGCTTGTCAGAAGAAAACCAGGTTTACAGCCCTGAATGTCAGCAGCAGCTTCTCAGCCAAGCTCCCCAGAGAGCACAAGAGTGTGACAGGCAGCCAAATAACTGCCTCTCCTGCCTGAGGCCAGGTTATAGAGCTCCACTCTATAGTTACAGATAGAAGGGCCGGTAAGCACTGAAGAGCTCAAGCTCACATTTTTGCTCACCTGGTTCAAACAAAGTAGAGATCACGGGTAGTTTTATTCTGTTTTGTTGTTGTTGTTGTTGTTGTTGTTGTTGTTGTTGTTTATCTCCACCCTCTTTTATAGCAATGACTGATAGCCACACTTAGAAAATCACTAACAAGCTAAGATGTAAACAACTCCCATTTGGGATGGTGGGAGGAGCCATGCCCACAAGAAGGACAAACGTGAACATCATCTGTAACTCAGCGGCCACGTGAGATCTCAAGACTCCCCCCATTGGACTAGTCTGGGTTGCTGCATGGGAACCAAAATGACTTCTGTAAGTAAACCATGCAGTAGACGAGAGAGCCTTCCACCAACCACTGGTCATGGGAACATGACCAGACCCTGGCTCCAGTCCCCACTACCTGTGACTTCATTCTCACTCCGTAGGAGGCCACTCACCTTCTTCAGTATCACAAACTCATTCTCAGCATGCCCCTGAGGGCCGGGTCTTCTTCATACCTGGGGAAAGGGCACAGGGAAGGTTGGCCAGCTACAGCCTGAGCAGCAAACCTCCTTGGTCTTCCTTCCTCTCTGTGTGTGCCTGTGCTGCTCAGTTTTTGACATCTTGACCTAAATAGAGACCCCTGAGAAGGGCGAACCTCAGATAAGGCATTGCCTCCATCAGATTGTCCCATGGACATGTCTGTGGGGGTGTTTTCTTGATTGTTAATTGATGGGGGGAAGCCCACCCTGGGCAGTGCCACTTCTGGATGCATGGTCCTGGGTCCAAGGTAGCCTGGAAGCAACCAAGTAAATGACTTTCCTCCATGGTTTCTGCTTCAAGCTCCTGCCTTGTCCTCCCTTGACGATGGACCGTAACCTACAAGTTAAAACAAACCCTCACCTCCCCTTGTTTTTGGTCATGTTGTTTATCACAGCAACAGTCAGCAAACTAGGTCAGTGCCTTCAAGGAAGAGGCTGGAGGAAAGTGTGAAGAAAAAAATCAATAGCAACCCCAGGCTGACCAGAGCAACACACCGTTGCACCACAACATTCCAGTCATGCCCAAAAGAAAGGCACAAATGGCGATAAAACTAAAGTGACTGGAGACAGAGAGGCCTCCAAGGTTCTCTGCTAAACCTGCTCCTCCGAAGTCAGCGCCCAGAAAAGATGGGAGCAAAGGTTCCCAAAATGAGAAGGGGGAAGCTGAGGCTGGCAAGGGTGGGAATAACCCTGCAGAAAACGGGGATTCCAAAACAGACGGAGCACAGAAAGCCGAAGGAGCCGGAGACACCAAGGGAAGCGTGTGTGTTTTACAACGCTGTGCTTCTGGTGAGTGTACAATTTGGAATTCTATTTCTATTGAGTTCTATAAGATGTGGGACTTGTTTACCTTTTAACTGTGTTGCTAGCACGTGAGGAAGGAACATGCGTCACTAACAAAATGTCTCTCAAGTTGGATTGGTCAGAGGAAATTGCCTTTCCCCTGACAGCATTAAATACTCCTGCAGTGGTTGAAATGAGAAATGTCTCCCCACCCCAGGCCCCAGTATCTGAACACCTGGTTCCAGTTGCGGTACTGTGGAGGGAAGTTTAAGTGGTATGGCCTTGCTGGAGGAAGCGAGCCACTTGGGTGGATTTCGAGGTCAGATAGTCTCACCCTACTTCCAGCTCCCTCTCTCTGCTTCACACTTGCAGTTAAGGATGTGAGGTGTCCACTTCCTGCTCTGGTCAACATGCCTACACTTGCTGCCAGGCTTCCCCTGCCATGATAGACTCTCACCTTCTGGAACCATAAGCCCAAATAAATTCTCTCCTCCATGAGTCACTTTTGGTCAAGATGTTTTCACAGAAACAGAAAAGTAACTAATATAACTCCTCTTGGCTCTCAGGAGGGATTTCCCGAAATTGACACACATGGCCACCTTGGAACAAAACGCCTTGTGGTATGTGAAAATTCTAATTTTGTTTTTTACATCGTCTTCCCCCTCTGCCATCAGTATAGACTTGACTCCTTTAAGTCCAGACATGTGGAGGCCTGAGCCCCTAAAATTGGTTTTGTTTGTATGTTAGCATTCCTCGAAAGAGCAGTTATTTCATTTCTGAAAGGCTGGGTACCTTCTGACTGATCATCCCGCCATTTTCATTTCACTTCCTGAAAGTCAAGGCGGGCTTGTGAACAGTCAACAATGTGCTGAATGTGAAATGGGAGCTGTCACTCAATGCTTCACCTCCTCACAGCCTCCAATGAAGACTTCATTGGCTTCTACAGTAGCTCTCTGATCTTGGTAGACCTTACAAGAAAGGAGTTTGAAAGTTCTTGAAAACTATTAATGCTTCCCTGACCATGTCCTTCCTGAAGTACTGTGGTTGTATGAAAGGTGCCTTTCATCTATCTGGACATGGTTTGGTTTGGGGAAGAATAAGGAGAGAAACATGGTGGGTGGAGGGAGACAGAGGCTTGCCCTCTTTGGGTTTACACTTTCCAGCACGGATGCCTATGGAAAGGACACTGGACTCTGATCTCAGCTTGAACTGAAATCTCAACAACATCTAAGATAAGTCATTGAACCTCTGTGTGCCTGTACAGTAGCAAAGCCAGAGCCAGGATGAGTGAAAGGGAGGACGTTACTTCCAGACCTCTTCAACTCTTAACATTGTATAAACCATGACGTCCTCTGAAATATTAAGATGGCTCCCCTGCAGCCTTTCCCTAACGTCAATCCCTCACCCACCCAATACCCTAGGACTTGAATTCCTAAAGTAAGCCCCAGTCTAGAGCATTTCCCTTACACCTCTCCACCAGCCTGCCCCTTGCCCCACCTGTGATACCGCCTTCCTGAACCAGCATGGACCCAGCTAACATGGGAGAACTCAGCCCCCAGAGCATGGTTCCCATGACTTCTTCATTACAGGGTAATCCTGGGCTGCAGTTAACTCTCAGCTCTGTAATTACCAGCCCTTGCATGCCCAGCTGTGAGCTAGACCTGGCCACCTGCCTGTTGAAAGGTTTGTGAGTATCTGCTGCACTCCAATAGGAAGAAAAGCCCCCTGCTGTAGCTCTTGAGGTTGTAAAAGCTGGTCTTCCAACACCTGATTCCAGGAGAGTCAAGGTTAGAACAACCAGGACAAACTGATGTCAGATCTCCTTTTGTAAAGCTAACGATATTCAGTGGTACAGCACTTGCTATGTATGCGGGAGGCTTGTGTTTCATCCCTAGAACCATACAGCAACAGTAGTACAGTCAAATCATCTTCCACTCTGTCCATATCCTCAAAGGAGAGAGGGGAGCAAACTCAGGTGATCCAGCGAGCTTGACTGGTAAACATGGAAGACTAAAACAAAGGATTTACACTGACGTTGAGCTGCAGAGCCCCGCAAAAAGAAAGATTGGTGGTTTACTACAGACTGATTAATAAGCCACGTTCCTCAGATGCTTGAAGGGCATCAGAGGGTCTCAGGATGCCTCCCCCAGAGCCTTTCCCTGCCCACTCCCACTGGCGATGGTTGCCCCAGCTGCTCTTCCACCCTAGTGGCCGTGGGCCACCTCTTCTCTTGGTCTTCCCCTCCACCTCTGTTGCTCTGGGCCCTCAAGAGCAGATTGTGCTCCTCTGGTAATGGGAGTGCTTCTCTCCAGACTTTCCCTGAGCCCTAGAAAGGGTCTGGGGAACTAGGAGCTGAGGCTAGACCACAGCACTCGGTAACAGCTGACTCTGAGCCCCCAACAGCATCCCTACTCTCCACCTCCTGAACAGTGGCATGGACTCCCCCACTCCCTGTAACTGCCCGAGCCAGGGTCTGTTAACCTCTTCTTGTAGCCCTCCATGGCCTCCTGCACACATCGGCTCCACGTTGCTCTCGCAGCACTTGCGGTTCTGGAAGAACTGCCACTTGGTCTCCAGCAGCTTGTTCTGCTGCTCCAGGAAGCGCACCTGCCATGGGAGTGAGAAGGGAGAAGACTCAGGGGAAGCCTGGGGAGGGTGCCAGTTCCCCTGCAGCTCTCTGCCCTTTGGCTTGGCCCCTGCCCTGAAGCAACCTGTGACTTTTCAAAGGTCATAATCATACCTGGAGTGATTTCCCTGGCACCCATTACCCCTCCCAGATGAAGCACACAATTTACAGCCTTGTGTTCATTCTACAGAATAAACTATTTGCTGAAGACCAAGCAATGACTCCTCAAAGGTGTCTGCTCTCTAGTCCTTGGGACCTACGAGTGCGTAATGTACCTAGCGAAGGGTCTTGCTATTAGAATTATGGTTGAGGAGCTGAAGACTAGGGGGTTTTCTTGGATGACAAAGAAAAAAGGAAGGGAAGGAGGGAGAAAGGAAAAGAGAAAGAGAAAAAGAGTTAAGCCAGCAGGCAAAAAAAAAGGGATGCCAAGGGACTCTGTCTCTCAGGTCCTGGGTAAGTAGGGGCAGAGGATGCCTTAGGCAGAAGTCCTGAAGATTCATTGACTCTCTCAGGATGTCCCCAGAAAGGGGGAAGGAGCCTAGCCCTTCTTAGTCCTGGCTCTGCTGCATGTCATGTGACAGCATCGTCTCTGTGACAACTATGCAGCTCTTATACCTTCCTGTGTGTGGCAGCTGAGATCTGGAAGTTGGGGTCACAGACACAGTGAACTCACTGCATGTGTAAGGAGCAGCAAAAAGCCCTCCTGTTTGTGTGGTGGCTTCACGTCCATAGTTATACTTGAGTCCCATGGCAACATTTGCAAGCCAGGACTGGAGTTCAGCTATGTTCTGCACACTACAGGGTAGCTGGTAGCAAGAGAGCTGCAGCCATCATGAGGTTCCAAGTCTCTGGCCTGTTCTTAGGCTGGAACCATAGGGAGGACCACACGAGCCCGCCCTGAGCAGGCACAGAGAGCTCCAGGACACCCACCTTGTCGATGAAGGCTGCAAACTTGCTGTTGAGACACTTGATCTGTTCCTTCTCCTCATGCTTCACACACTGAGCATTGGGGTCGATCTCCAGGTTGAGGGGCGTGAGCAGGCTCTCATTGACAGAGACGGTGGTGATGCAGGGGGTTGTGGGCCCGCAAAGGCCCCCCTACTCGGAAAACAAAGCTGCCGCTCCCACTGTGCAGAGGCCATCTGTAACTCCCTGCAATCCGGGAGGACCCCACAGTACACAGACTCCTGCTGCTGAAGCCCCTGAGGTGCCTGTAGCCTGGCCCCCCCGGGACTGCCCCCCATGGTAGGCTGCTGCACTGACTCAGCTGTGAGCTCCCAGCTTGGGCACCAATGCAGAGGAGGAGCTGAAGTTCCTGACCCCACATCCAGAACTGAGGAGGTAAGAACTGACCGCCATGTCTCTGTGTGTGGAACTGCTCTGGGGATGAAGGACTGGAGGACAAGGTCTCACACTGAGACCTGGTAGTGCCCCTGCCTTTTATCAGGCTGAGGAGGGGCCTCCTGACCACATAAAAGGCAGGAGAATGTCGTTAGTGTCACTATGAGTGTGAGAATGCTGCTAGGCAGCCTGAAGGGAAGGCTGAAACTCATTATAGGCAGACATGGAGAGCCTGCAGAGATTAAACCTGCCCCTGATATTTCTGCCAGCACTGTCCACCAAGCCTCCAGTTTCCCTCCCATCAGGGATCCTTAACCCCTCCTGGGCAGGCCCAGGCTTAACCACAATATTCCTGGGACTAAAGTGTCCTGTGTTCTCCTAGGGCTCTACCCAGCCGCCCTTCCCAGCAGGCATAAGAGGAAGAGCTTTGAATCTTTCCCTACGACCACCACACCCCACACCCAATCCTAGAGTGTGACCACTACAATGTGGTTGTCCTCAAAGGCAGGAAACAGGTCCATCTGCCTTCTTGCTCCTTGGCCACAAGCATAACCATGTCCCCAGGAAACACTGCTGGTCTGAATGACTGAATCGGCCAGACTCATCATACGCCAAACCCGCAGCTGCCTCAAGAGGAAGCTTAACAAGATGGACATGCTGCTTCTGAGAAGCCCAGATCTGGTGAGAACACCAGCCATGTGAGGGGTGGCAAACTCAGGAAGAACACAGAGCTGCAGCCTGGTACCCTATGGAAGGCCCCTCATAGCTCACTCACAGGGCAGGCAAGGCCCCACGTGGTCAGCTACAGCAGCAGAAGAGAGGCATGGATTCCAAGGCACCTGGCGGAGGTTTCTGGAGAAGTCGTTCCAGAGTGTGGCATACATCAGAAGAATGAGGGCCTCAGCCAGGGGCTGCTCCCTTCACTTTTTACCCGATGGGGTAGGGCACCTTCTGTGCGAGACTCAGAGGAGCCTGGGGATGGGGAGGGGCCTGAGGGAAGCAGCTGCCTTTTGCCAGAGCATCAGTGAAGGCCAGCTGGAACACGTCTGGCTCTGGGTGATGTGCTCTGATGATACAGGAATGGAAATAACCTCCTGTCAGAGGGCAGCCTGTGGTCCCAGCTACACAGGAGGCTGTGACAGGAAGGTCACAAGTTCAAGGCCTACTGGGCTACAGAGTGAGAGGCCAGCCTGGGCAACTCAGTAAGACTGTCTCAAAAAACAAACAAGTTGGGCATGGTGGTACACGCCTTTAACCCTAGCACCAGGGAGGCAAAAACGGATATCTGAGTTCAAAGCCAGCCTGATCTACATAGTAAGATCCTTTTGCAATAGATAGATGATAGATAGATAGATAGATAGATAGATAGATAGATAGATAGATAGATAGATAGAAAGAAAGAAAGAAAGAAAGAAAGAAAGAAAGAAAGAAAGAAAGAAAGAAAGAAGAGCTGAGAACAAAGTTGAGTGGTAGAGAAGCCTTAGGTTCCTTCCCTAGCACCACAAAATATTTAAAAGAATCTTCTGAAAGGCCCTGTCAGGAAACAGGTCTAGCAGCCTAAGGGGGAAAAAAAAAAGCCCACCACAGCAGGAGGTGACAGGAGCCTTTCTGCTATCTGTCTTCATCCCTCTGTCTCTGTCTCTCTCTGCCTGCCTGCCTCTAATGTGTCTGTCTCTTTGTCTCTTTGTATCTGTGTGGATGTATCTCTCTCTCTGTTACTCTCTGTCTCTTTCATTCTTTCTCTCTCTCTCCCCCTCTCTCATACATACACACCCTCTACAGAGTGATGGAGTGCTCAGAGCATGAGCCTTCTTAGAGACACAGAGGCAATCAGCATGGACCTGAAGGGACTGGCCTCTGTGAAACCCTCAGAGTGCACCAGGAAGCGCAGGAGGGGTTTGTGAAGCAAACAGACACAACCCAGCATGGTGTGAGACCTTGCTGATGGCTGTCTGGAGAGAAAGTAGGGGGCAGGGTCCCACAAATCTTGCCAGTATCTCAGGAGAGAAGATGGGCTCTGGCCAGGGGAGCTCTGGGGGAAGAAGTGGCAGCCAGCTGTGGATAGGATCCAGAAGGACTGAATCGGGAGAGGAAGTGGGGAGAGGGGATGGCTTCTTGCTTTCTTGGGGGTTAAACTGCTCCTCAAAAGGAGGAGAGGAGGAAGTCAGTAAGATAGATGCTAAGAGAGCCACAGACGCGTGTCCTGGTTTTATGAACTTGTGTGACCTTTTATCAGTCCCCTCTCTGGCCCCTGACCTTCTGAACAGTGCATGTGACCTTCTTCTCAAGGAAGCTGGGTGACCTTCTTTGTGTCAAACTCCTTTCGAGCCCGTGATTCCACACGGTGTCATCTGCAGACAGAAGTGTGATCACACGGTCCATAATGGCAGGCAGGTAAGCAGGCACAGGTAGATCGCCTCATTGACTCTCAGCACCTCGCTGTGAATCTCAGAACCTCTTCCCAGAGTCTTGACACAGTTCTCCCAGCCTAGATGTGGCTAAGCCTAACAAGACGGCATCCCTACCCCAACCTGTGCTAACACCCATTCTGAGAAACCCCACGTAGCTTTGACCTCATTCCTGCTGAGATGAATGAGTGCGAAGGGAATAAGGTCTGGAGGAGAGATGGACAGGGAGAAGACCGTGATGAAAAAATGCTAGGATCATTTTACCTGCAGGTAAGTTAGCCAAATGCCAATTTCTTGCTGTCACTGTCAAATCCCATTAACTGCCCGCTTTGTTTGTTTGCTTTGCAGGGCTGAAGACGGAACCCCTGGCCTCCCATATGCTAGACAAGTTCTCTACCACCTCAGCTACACGCCTTCAACTTGCGATCTTCCTGCCTCAGCCTGCCAGGACCAACCATTTACACACTCCCAGTCCTGAGTGCAGAGGATGGAGGGGCAAAGCAAAACAGTCCTTTCCTTGTGTGTCTTTGTACAGCCCAGACTGAAGCGAGCCGGCCCTCCGGTGACTCCCCACACTACCCACTTCCCAGGTTTGGAGATCAGAGACCCCTCTTGTCCCCCAGGAGCCAAGGACTCCATGTTTAGTTTGTTTGGGTATGTTTTGCTGTTGTTTGTTTTTTGACAGGATCTAATGCAGCCCAGGCTAGCCTTCCACTCACTATGCCCCAGAACCTTATCTTGAACTCCTGATCCTCCTGCCTCTATGTCTTGAGTGCTAGGATCACAACAAGTCCTTGTTCCCTATTTGTTTGTGCTTTTATACATTGAAGGCACTTCCTTAGTGTGCTCTTGACACTATACATATTTATAATAATGATTTAATGGCAATAATTTAATACTATTTGATATTTAATAATTAACATTATTTTATATTTATCATTCTATATTATATTTATATTTAATGTTTAATATTAATGGATATTTATTAATTTTATTTAATATTATAGTATGATATTGTGGTATTTAATTATAATATTTAATGTTATTTAATAATTTAATAATAATAACTTGCATATTTAATAATAATAACTATACATATTTAATGTATACAAAGCAGAAGTTTAGGTATGAGTTTGTAGAGTCTGGAGCAAGTCCCAGGAGGCTGTTGGGCAGCAGGGGCCCAGCAACCCATAAGTCAAAGGGACTGAGCTCTTTCAGCAATGATTCTAACTGCAAACTTGAAAAACAGTTAAAGGGGAGAAAGCAAGTTGTTCCAGAAAGTCCTGTAAAGAGACAAAAGCCTGGAGGAACTTCTAGAGCCCAGGTTCTGTGTTCCCATGTGGGAGAAAGCAAGTTGTTCCAGAAAGTCTTGTAAAGAGACAAAAGCCTGGAGGAACTTCTAGAGCCCAGGTTCTGTGTTCCTGTGTGGAAGCAGCTTTGTGGAGTTTTTATAGTAACAGAACAAAGGAAGCTATTTGTCAAGGCATTTAAAAATTCATCAGGCACCGGGTGGCAGTGGCACACACCTTTAATCCCAGCACTCGGGAGGCAGAGGCAGGTGGATCTCTGTGAGTTCGAGGCCAGCCTGGGCTACAGAGCTAGTCCAGGACAGGCACCAAAACTACACAGGGAAATCCTGTCTCAAAAACCAAAACCAAAATAAATAAATAATAAGTAAACAGAAAATAAATAAATAAATTTGTGGGAACATGTTTTGGTCACTTATAGCAGGCAGAGGAATCTCAACTAGCTGGAATCTCAGATCCTATCTGCTAGCATTAGTCTTTCCATTGGTGGAGAATATTGTTTTGTTAAGTTAATACATCCAAATAAACATCCTGTTTATCAAGATGTTAGTTCTGATATGAAGTAGGTGAGGAATGAGTCTTTAGAGGCTAAAAGGAATTTATAATTAGGCTATCAGATAAGCAACAAACAACATTTCAAACACCAAAAAAGTCATTGAAGTTTTTATCAGTCTATCAGCCTATGCAAACAACTTCTCTCCTGGAATTCATACAAAGTGGGGGAAGGGATAAACCACGAACCAGGATGGATACACACATTTCAAAGGGTGAGTAAAACACAGCCAAGAAACTCAAGGATCCAGAGACAACACTGGAGTCTACTGCACACCCTTGTAAGCAGAAAGGCTTTCTTTAGATAGTGGGAAACCAAAATGATGAGACAGCCAAAGTGCCAGGAAAAGATCTGGGAATCCTACTTTTATAAGGTGCATTGGTCTGACTGAGAATGGCCCCCATAGGCTCATATATTTGAATGCTTGGCCCCAGTTAGTGGAACTGTTTGGAAAGGATTAGGAGGTGTGGCCTTATTGGAGGAGGTGTGTCACTGGGGGTGGGCTTTGAGATTTCAAAAGACCATGCCCAGTCCAGTGCAGTTCTCTTTCTCTGTCTCCTGCCTGTGGGGTCAGTATGTAAGCTCTCAGCAACAGCTCCAGCACTGTGCCTGCCTGCCTGCCTGCTGCCATGCTCCCCATCATGATGGTCATGGACTCAACCTCTGAAACTATAAGCAGGTCCCCAAGTAAATACTTCCTCTTGTAAGTTGTCTTGGACATGGTGTTTCATCACAGCTATAGAACAGTACCAAGACAGTATACTTGACAGTATACTGACCGCAAGGTCCTCTAGAGAAGGTACAAATGATTCTGCCTGCCTCGATATCTCTATGGGGTGGTGCACACATGGGCTCCTTGGGTAGCTCAGAGGCAAAATGTCCTAACCCATGAGATGCTGCCATAGGGTTGCTACTATTCAACCCAGGCTTCTTTGCACTAAGCCTGGACAGCATAGGGGGTCAGGGAGAACACCTCATATGCACCTGGGGCCAAAGGACTTACCCTGTGTGAGGTCCTGAGAAGAGAGCCGGCTCCATCTCAACCTGGTGCTAACTGAAGTAAGTCACATATCTCTCTGAACCATCTCCCAACCAGCTAGTCTCTGGAGTTGGGGTTATCAGAAGAGAGCACCCACCTCTGAACTGAAGAAGGGGACCTGGGGCCCCCTAAAAGTCCTTGTATCTGATGGGCCTGGGGCCCAGACTCATACTGGGACATCTGCAGAGTAACAGAATCTGGACTGTGGGACTGGCTGAGGCTGGGAGAGGGAGTGGCTACTTCATGTGACCCTGGGTTTGTACCTAAAACCCAACATAGAAGACACAGCTCTTTAAGAGACATCTGGTGCATCTGGCCACTGAGACTGAAAGTTGATCTTGCCAGCACTCACCCGTATAGACGCTGACACAGGGGCCAAACCCCGGGTTGGGGGGTAGGGGGCGGCAGCACCAACAAGAACAAACCCCAGAATGATGGGGTAGTGGTGGGGTCATTATCAAGTCCAGAAGCAGCCCCATGCTTCCACCCGACACAGACTGAAAGTCTCTCAGAAGAGGCTGGCAGTGAAGAAAGGCCCCACCCCAACAAGCCCTGGGAGGCAGGCAGCGAGGCAGCGCGGAAGTGGCTTCCTCGGGGAGAGGAAGGGCTGGGAAGCTGTGCCCAATAGCCTTTGAAAAGGTGCAATAGCATTGCTTCAGTGTTCCCACTAGAGGGCTCCCTCACCCGGAGTCAGTAACCCTGAGCCAGTTCCCAAGGACACCATCAGGGAAAGCCCTTTTCCTACAAGAAACACCCCCAGGTTGAGGAACGTGGGAAGTGGCTTCTCCCAGCTCTTTCCTTTGTGGTTCCTCTCACCCAGTGGCATCCCTGCATGGGCTCATGGGAACCAATCTGGGTGGCAAGAAGCCACCACCCATGTCCAGCACACTAAACTCCAAAATAGAGCTCAGGCTCCCCTCCTCCAGCTCCTGTGAGAGTCTCTTTCTAAGTTGCAGTTCTCCAGAGAAGACACATGAAGTCTTGGGCCCCAGGCTGGTTCTAACTGGCCTCCTAGGCCCCTCCCACCCAGTTTCCAGATTTCCTTTGGACATGGCAGAGAGTCAAGTGGGCTGCCCTGCTCATCCTCTGCCTAAGGCTATCTATGTTGCCTTCTTTCTTCCTTCCTCTCTCTCCTCAGCCCCAAAGAATCCCTCTGCAACATGTAGGGTGCATTCATCACTCTGAAATAAGTGGTGACGATGCTGCAGTGTGTGTATGGCATCCACATACACGTCCTGCTCCCGTCCCCACCTCCTCCTCTGGCCCCCAGCTCCTCCTCTGGTCCCTAACTCCTGCTCTGGTCCCCAGCTTCTGCTCTGGTTCCCCAGCTCCTCCTCTGGTCATCTTGTCCTTGTAAGAGAACAAACTACTCTCAGATTTGAGATTGAAGTCTTCTCAAGAGTGGGATTGCTGAGTGTGTCAATCCACATTACATTATTATGTTACTATAACAAAATGTCTGAGACTAGGAAGGAATAAAAGAGAAGAAGGTTTTCAGCTCCTTATTTTGGAGGAAGAAAGTCTGAACAGCACGGTTAACTGACTGGGTATTCAGGCTGCCTCACCAGAGGGGCATGGCATCATGGAAGGGAGCATGCAGTGGAGACTGCTGACTCACCTGGGCTGGCTGGCCAGCAAGCTCCCAGCATGGCCATCGCCTCCCCACACTGGGGTGACAGGAGGCACAGCCACACTCAGATTTTTCCATGGATGCTGGGAATTTCAAACTCAGGTCCCCAAGCTTGCACAGCAAACACCCTTAACCCGTTGAGCTATCTCCCCTCCCCCAGGCCCTAATTTCTTTCTTTGGCTGGTAATTCCAGTATGTTCCAGCACAACCTTGAAAGTGGGTGTCATGGTTTGAATGTGAAATGATCCCCACAGGCCGCTGTTTAGACTGTTCAGACCCAACTGGTGACGTCACTGTGGATGTGGGATCAAGCTGGCCAGTGTAGAGCTCTAGGAACAGAGTTTATGGATATAACCAGCCTGCTTCCAACTTGGTCTCTGTGCTACCTTGGCTGCTGAGATGTGAGCAAGCGGGGCCCCAAGCTCCCGTTGCCGTGGACATGAGTGGCTCAAGTGCCATCCCTCCCCCCCCCCCCCCCACGGCAGACTGTGTCCTCTGAACAGTGGCCAAAACAGATCTTCCTCCCTTGGGCTGTGTCTATGAGGTATTTGTTACACTGACAAAATAAAATAAAATGTAACTGATCTAATGAGCATGTACCCCAGGTTCACCTTCAGATGTGATATCCTCTGAGCTCCCCCAGCATGGCCACTCACCTGCCGTGCTCACGTGCTCGTCTGAGATGAGCTTCCTTCCAAGCCTCAGCCTGCTGCATCATCTCTGAGCTGCCGAGACAGGTGCGCCTATCACACCAGCCTTGACCATCTGCTTCGTCAGTGGCCATTTAACTGGGGCATCGCTGCAAACTGAGCCAGTTGACCAGCTGGGCCCTGGAGGACACGCAGCATGTAGTAAATCCCTCTCTGTCCTGTGAGGGGCACAGCACTTTAGCCATATGTATCTGTCAAGAGTGTGGCAAGACCCACTGGCCTTCGTGTGCTGTGGGTTCACAGCAGAAGGCAAAACTAGAGATGCCAAGGTTGAGAGAAGAGAGATTATAAAGGCCTGGGACAGAGCCCTCTGATGGGGGGCTTTGAAGCACTTCACATACACCAGCTGGCTGGCTAGCTCATCATAGAGCCCAGGCTAGCTCATCACAGAGCCAGACAACCACTGCACTATTTTACAGTTGAAGAATGAAACCTTGCAAAAATTAATTATCCTTTCACACTACGTCCAACTCAGAACTTGTATCTACTTTTTCTGACTCCCAGACCCTCCTTACTTCCCAGAAATGGCTTCCACCAAAGAAATATCACTTCTACAAGCAGCCAGGCACCAGACAGTGGGGCCCGGCCCAGACAAGCCCTTTGGTCCCACAGGCCCATGTTGAACAAATTGTGCTAAGGGAACTGAAGGCTATGTACAGAAATGTTTCTCAAAATTCAGTTAAAAAAATAGCAGAGAGGGCTGGAGAGATGGCTCGGAGGTTAAGAGCACCAACTGCTCTTCCAGAGGTCCTGAGTTCAATTCCCAGCAACCACATGGTGGCTCACAACCATCTGTAATGAGATCTGGCGCCCTCTTCTGTATACATAATAAATAAATAAATCTTTAAAAAAAAAATGACAGAGAACCAAAGCAAAGGCCCATGGATGTTGAGACACAAAGATGAAACAGCAAAGCCAGGGAGTACCGAATAAGAAGCCAGGCATTCAGGTGATTACCGCCAAAAAACAGAGTTAGGAGGATACAGGTGGGAGCCACCAGGCCAGAACAACAGACAGGCTCAGAGGGCTGGCTGAGCAGGGCCAGCAGATGGTCCAGGCAGCTGGGACAGGTCAGTCCCTAGGCAATTGAGTCATCAAGCAGCAACCCAGAGCAGTCACAGAGCACAGGCCTTTTGACAGAACTGTAGTCTCAGCTGGAGTCTTTAAAGGCTTTGGTCAAAGCCAGAGCCAATCACAGCTAGGTCTCAGGCAGGGAGAGCCAGTCTTGGTTGGGAGAGCTGCCTAGGGTCCTTTGTCAGTTTCTAGCCTGGGTCTGTTTTCAGGAGTGTGCTGCCCAATGTCTTTGTTCTTCGTCATTTACACCTGTGAGCTCTAATTTAGGCTTTTTGAGGTGGCGATGGTCGCCTCATAAATCCATGGCTGTTTTCTGCTGACCCAAGATGTGGTACTTGGCATCTCACTGGCCACGACACTGTCCCTTTGCAAGGTCTTTCTGGCTGCAGGCAACCAAGACCCAGTCACCCTGTAAGAATGGAGTTGGGGTCAGGTGGCCCTTCCCATGGCCCTTCCCTTGAACTGGGACCATTGAATCCCATGCCAGCAAAACACATGCCTCAGCCATTCCAATTGTACATGTAAGGGAACCAGAGCAGCCTGGGTCTCACACAGAGCTGGTATGAGACCCCAGTAGCCAAAGATGTCTTGAATGTTGGGAGCCTGTGCAACAGTAGTCATACAGAACTGAACATTATCATGGCTTCTTGAGCTGAGGCGGCATATGTGTCTATACACGAGTTCCTCAGCACAAGGACCCATTTGATTCCAGCCTCAAGGCTGTGAGAGATGAGCTAGCCAGAGAACAGTGGGGCAGTTACAGGGCAGTGAGGAAGACGAGCTTCAGGAAAATACCCCTCAGCACTTCAAGGACCTGGTCCCACGTGACCACTGAACTCAGTCATTCCTGATGCTTCCCTCCTGCACAGGGCGTAAGGGTCTTTCTTCGGCGTCTAGCAGCTGTGAACCAGTTAAGGCTTAGCATGACAGAACCAGTCAGCCCCACCCTCTCTCCAGCAGCTGCAGAGATCCCACCAGGCCCTCAAGGCCACCCCTGTAGTGGGACTCTCACACCAGGCACCCCATCCCACTGCCCACACCTTAGCCTGAAACTGTAGAGACCTGAATGTGGGGTCCAAAAGAGCCCACTTCTCCCCACCCCTCGAAGGTGTGGTCCAGCTTCCTGACAAGTACCCACAGCAGACAGGCTCCTCTTCATTCCAAAAGCTGCTTGCGGGATGTGCTTGTCCACACCCCACACACCCAAGGAGGAGGGCAGGGCAGAAGGTGAGATGCTGGTGGGATGCATGGAGGGTTATTTTTAGCTCAGGCTGTAGCTTACTCAGGAAATGGTTCCATCAAAGGCGTCATTCTCAAAGGCTATCAAGAGACGTGTGCCTGGGAAGGTTTATGAGCTCAGACACCAGGTCAGGGAACCCTCCTGGATATGCCATCATGTGACCTAAGCTTAAAGATAAGGCCAAATAAAGAAAGCATGGCTTTAAGGGCAGTCCCCTGAGTCCCAGCCTTATGCCATTCAGTGAGTCCTCCCTAGGGAAGGACTAGACCCCATTCAGGACCCTGTAGACCCCACGCAGTGTTTTTCCTGTTTCCCAGTGGGTGCAGGCACACCAAGACAGTCACCAAGCTTGCCGCTTGTACCTTGTCAGATCCCGGTTCCTGAGCCTGGATATTAAAGGACATTCTTCCCAATTGCACCTTCTCCATTACCCATTGGCCATAAAGAGCCCAAGCTCTTTCCACACCACCCACCTCCAAAACCCCGGATCTTGGCTGAATCCCCAGGGATCCAGCAGCATTGCAGCTACAGCCAAGGTGACCGAGTTTGCATTTCCTGGAAAACAGAGGAACAAGCAGTCTCCAGATCAGAGCTGGACTACAGGGTCTGGGGTCCTCGCAATTCTGCCCCCTCCTAGTTCTTCTCAAACCCTCCTTTGATTCCCCACTGAGACACCTGGAACTCTGGAGAGCCCATTCTCCAGCCTTTCTCCAGATCCTACCCACAATGACATCTCAAACCCAATCAGCAGTTCTCTGTGGGTCTTGACTCCTTGAGGAGGGTCACATAGCAGATATCCTGCGTATCAGATATTTACATTACGATTCATAGCAGTAGCAAAATTACAGTTGTGAAGTAGCAATGAAATAACTTTATGGTTGGGGATCACCATAATATGAGGAACTGTATTAAAGGGTCACTCATTAGGAAGGTTGTGTGAGAATCACTGCTTTCGTAGAGTCTATGCTGAGCATTCCAACTTGCCTTCTCCCACGTGCCAGCTGCTCTCCCTGTACTGGCAGTACCCAAAATGTAGAGACCAAGCCCTGTTCCCACTCCATCCAGTCTCTTGAGCCCCCACCCCCCACCCCACCCTGAAAGAAGGAGCTGGAAAAGGTTGACAGACCCTATCTGGCTGCCTTTGGGATGGGGATAAATGAGAAGGAGGTTTTAAGGACATAGTCCCTCACAGGGAAGGACAGACCAGCCACTCTGCTAAAAGCCAGGTTGGATCTCCAGGATCCGTAGCCCAGGTAGGCCCCTTCCTGAAAAGGGTACATAGAGCATGCACCAAGGAATTCCTGTGCCCTTCTCTCCCAGAGACCAAGGGAGGGGCAAAGACCGGGTGGAAGCTTGTAAATGGCTTTGAAGATGAAACAGGCCCATGGCCAAGGATTGTTGACACAGCCACACCAGGAGGCAAGCGAATTGGAGCTTAAGAGGCCAGGCGCTGCCAAGCCAATAAAATACAGCTATTGTCTCTTCTTGGCCTCTTTTAACACCAGCTGCTGTGGGCATATAAAAGGGCCTTCAATGACCCAGGGAACACACGGCCTTGGCTCCATCCACTGTCAACTTCTCTCCTCTTTGCGCGTGTCCTTTCCTCCACCATGACCTGTGGCTTTCGAACTGGAAACTTCAGCTGCGCCTCAGCCTGCGGGCCCAGGCCTGGCAAATGCTGCATCTCCGCAGCTCCCTACCGCGGCATCTCCTGCTACCGAGGACTCTCAGGGGGCTTCGGCAGCCACAGCGTCTGCGGGGCCTTCCGCTCCGGCTCCTGTGGACGCAGCTTCGGATACCGCTCTGGAGGCGTCTGTGGACCCACACCCCCCTGTATCACCACAGTCTCTGTCAATGAGAGCCTGCTCACGCCCCTCAACCTGGAGATCGACCCCAATGCTCAGTGTGTGAAGCATGAGGAGAAGGAACAGATCAAGTGTCTCAACAGCAAGTTTGCAGCCTTCATCGACAAGGTGGGTGTCCTGGAGCAGCCCCTTCCTGGAGCCCACCATAGGCATGGTTGAGGCGGGGTGTTGAGGGGAAATCGGAGTACAAACCCATAGAACCCCCAAAGCCAAAGGGTCACAGACAGAAAGAGACTGGAAGCAATACCTTCCAGTCTGATATGGGAAAACCAATTGAAAGGAAAACTAGGAGCTGGACCTACAGAATCCAGGCACAGCCTCACCTCACGGCTCACCCAGAGCTGGCCTCTGGGACTCTCCGGTATGTGAGACCAAGTAGATGCTCCTGCGGGAAGCTGGGTGTCCTTTCCACGTCAAGGGCACAAGGAGTGACTGGAAGACTGCCTCACAGAGCTGTTTCAATCCCATGGAGCACCTGGGCCAGGCTACTTTGTGCAAGCGACTGTACTCGAGCTCAGCATGAGGGCCTGAGCTACAGCCACAGGCCCCATCCCCAGAGCCTCCTGGGAAGGAGTCTATGTGTGGTCTGGGCTCCACAGACCTGAGCCTGCAGCCTTCTTTGCAGAACCCAGGCAGCCATATATGCAACTGAAGTGTGAGCACAGGGAGAGGAAGGCTCAAGGAGAGAGCGGCTCTGGGCTGGGGAGAGCTGTCCAGAGCTGGCACTACAACTAGCTCAGGGAAGAACTTAGCAGGGATATAGCAAGGTTATTAGGCAAAGGCATCTGTGTCTGGGAGTGGACCAACCTGGTGGGGGGGGGGGGGCAATGGGGGTAATATGTAGCCTGGGGCCCCATAATCTGTAGTTATTGGGGTGGGATATGGCCCCTGTAGATCAAGGGTCTCTCTCCAGAGTCAGCCATGTTCCCTGGCTTGGCTCTTGAGTGCAAAGGTGGAAACACAAGGCATTCCTGCACTCCCATCCCAGGTGCCTATTATTCTAACTGAGCTGCTGTTGCAGCGTTCCGTAACTGTGGCACACACTCACTTCACTTTCCAGAGTTCACGGTCTAGGCAGAACCACCGGTCCATCTGCAGGTTGACAGCCACAGCTGCCTCGCGGTGTTATCTTCTCGGGGCAGCATCTCTCTCTACACTTTGTGAAAGGTGCTTTAACTGCTCCATCTGCAGAGGGCTCGGTGCTTTATCCAAGGTTATGTATGGTGGCCTTGGGTCACATATGACCTTGAGTGTGGTTTAAGCACTTCCCATGACACCAGATGAACTGACTGAAGTCAGCTCTCAAGGAGTTCCAGGAAGTAAACTGATTCAGCCGCAGTGTGGTTATAGAAAGATGACATGCCAAACAGGGAGGACATGGGATTTCAGGTGCCATTGCTGTGTGTGTGTGGCATGTGTGTGTGAGTGTGTATGTATGTGTGTGTGTATGCATGTGTGTGTGTGTGTATGCGTGCACACACACAGACATATGCACACATGCATGCATGCATGCGCACCAGTGAGCACCCTTGCCCTCTGATCCTGCAAGAGTCCATTCTCAGACTTTTATTCTGAATGGCAGGTGCGCTTCCTGGAGCAGCAGAACAAGCTGCTGGAGACCAAGTGGCAGTTCTTCCAGAACCGCAAGTGCTGCGAGAGCAACGTGGAGCCGATGTTCGAGGGCTACATCGAGACACTGAGGAGGGAGGCTGAGTGTGTGGAAGCAGACAGTGGGAGGCTGGCTGCTGAGCTCAACCATGCCCAGGAGACCATGGAGGGCTACAAGAAGAGGTGAGGGTCACTGGGCAGTCTTGGTAGGAGCTCCCTGGGTACAGAGGAACATCTGGCCTATGGTTGGGATCTTTGCCTGCCTAGGTCAGGAAGCCCGCCCCTGCCTTGTCCATCAAGGAGCGCTTTTCCCTGCCTTCCTCCAAGCACAGGGTCCCTTTCCTTTGCAAGACAGATTGTCATCAGCCTCCCCGAAGTAGTACAGGCTTCCTTTCTCCACCCAACAAATATCTGGGGAAGTCTACATTTCCTGGTCTCCAGAACTAGCCCTTAAGCCTCTGGGTGATGTTTTTAGGGTTTTCTTCCTACTCTCTTCTCCAAAAACTTCCACACCCAGGTAGACACAACAGGAGGCTAATAATCCAGCCAGCGGCATGCATGGTCCCTGCCCTGGGGGGTTACAGTCTGCTGGGATGCATGCATGACATGGTCTCATCTGGAGGCTTTCAGTTCATGTGACACAGCCATGAAAGATAGGCACTGAGTCTCAGAAAGCTTCTGCTTCTCGAAGGCACTAGCCTTCTTCAGTGGTACATTCTGGCCACTATCCCTGGCTCTGAGCAGGCCTTCCTCGGAGTGGTCCCTTGGCTCACTCCAGGAAGAGAGAATAAACAGGGTGCTGACCAAGGGCTCAGAGCAAAGGATGCGGAAAAACAGTATTCCCCTCTGCCCAAGCCCCCCTCTCTCTCACACACACACACATACACATGTGCACACGTGTGTGAGTGTGTGTGTGTGTGTGTGTGTGTGTGTGTGTGTACAAATGCACAGCTTCCAAACACCGTTATTCTGACTCTACTGCAAAGACCCAATGTTCTCATGGGCATGTGCCTAGAGCCTGGCCTATCCCAGGTCCTCTAAAGAGGCCTGGAGTCCAGGCTGCTCTGTGAGCCAGGTTCATGGCCAAGGCCCACAGCCACTTGAACAAGGCCTCCTTATTCTCCTGTCTCAGGTATGAAGAAGAAGTTGCACTCAGGGCCACAGCAGAGAATGAATTTGTGGCTCTGAAGAAGGTGAGTGATTGAAGCGAGTCCCATCCAGTTCCACCCCACCCTGTCCCCTCTGGGCTGCCACTCAGCAGCCAGATGCCCCAAGCGTAAGGAAAAGGTAGCATTATGGCTCTCTGCAAACCCCACAGGATGTGGACTGTGCCTACCTGCGCAAGTCAGACCTGGAGGCCAACGCAGAGGCGCTGACCCAGGAGATCGACTTCCTGCGGCGGCTATATGAAGAGGTAAGGGTGGTAGCCATGGTAGGCACACACAAGGCTTGGAGGGAACCCCCAAACCCACCAAGCCCCCTATAAGTAACCTAATCTGACACATGAGCCCAGATTGGAGACGGGAATGCTTGGGTGGGGAACTGAAGAACCAGGCAGACTAGATGAGCTGTCCATCCAGAGGCCACCTAGTCCTTCCTAAACCAAAAATACAGCTCAGTCTTACTGACTCTGAAGCTGGTCTAGGGAATATCAGGCCCCAGGGCATTGTCTGTCCTTAAGGAACCATCGATACAGCCTGGGTTCGCTGGGTCTTAGCAACTCCAGAATTGAGAAATTCTTGGCTGCCTCAAAGGGAACTTACAAACAGAGAGCTGTCACTTTTTTAGTGGGGAAGGAGTTTTGCTACAAATACGGCTGGCAGCCATGGGAGTTGGGGGAACAGCAGGTGAAGAAAAGCCCAGAGAACCTGACTATCTTCCTTCTCTCTCCTCCCACAGGAGATCCGAATCCTCCACGCCCACATCTCAGACACCTCTGTCATCGTCAAGATGGACAACAGCCGGGACCTGAACATGGACTGCATTGTGGCTGAGATCAAGGCTCAGTATGACGACATTGCCACCCGCAGCCGGGCAGAGGCCGAGTCCTGGTACCGCACCAAGGTGAGTGGTCACAACACCTGTCCTTGGACACGACAGTGGAAGGGCTCCAGGATCCACCAGAAAAGGTTCATGCATCCCAAGAACCACAGGAAGACTGCAGGCAGCCCTCAGGTGGAGGAGGCAGCCCTGGCTGAGCACTCTGCTGCTGCTATGCATCTTGCACATCTTGCACACTCAGTGGCGCTGTGCTCACTGGGTCGATGTTGCATCCTGTGCCTCATGGGCATCTCTGCTTCTCCAACCCCAGTGTGAGGAGATGAAGGCCACAGTGATCCGTCATGGGGAGACCCTGCGTCGCACCAGAGAGGAGATCAATGAGCTGAACCGCATCAACCAGAGGCTGACAGCCGAGATTGAGAATGCCAAGTGCCAGGTATGTAGGGGTCAGCTGTGCTGAGACCAGGGAGGCTGGGTGCCTACTCAGTGCCATAGGGCCAGCATGTAGCCTGCTTGGATCTTACCATTTAGTATACCTCCTGTGTATATGAACAGAATCCTGACTACGGTCACTCTGACTGAACCACATCTCTAAAGAAAAAGTTCTTATTTGAGGGTGAAGGATGTTTCCCAGCTAGTAGCAGACTAGATACATCCAGGTAATATATAGAGCAACCCAGGGACCGTAGGTGATCTCATTCTCTTCTGTGTCCCCAGAACACCAAGCTGGAGGCTGCAGTGACCCAGTCTGAGCAGCAGGGAGAGGCCGCCCTCACTGATGCCCGCTGCAAGCTGGCTGAGCTGGAGGCTGCCCTGCAGAAGGCCAAGCAAGACATGACCTGCCTGCTCAAGGAGTACCAGGAGGTGATGAACTCCAAGCTGGGGCTGGACATTGAGATCGCCACCTACAGGCGCCTGCTGGAGGGCGAGGAGCAGAGGTGGGTCCCTCACACACTCCACTACCTCAGGAACTTTCCCTGCTTTGTCTGTCTGTCTCCCACCCTGCGCATCTCAGTTTCAGCCCCAAGAACCAACATAAGCTAGAGCCATTTCTGACTGGAGCCCAGTGTTCTTGGATTGGCCTTGGGTGGCCTCATGACAAAAAACCATTGCCACCACAGAGCTAGAGCTCCAGCCATCATAGGACCCTGCTAGGACTAGAACCAAAGTGCCCTACCTCTGTGTCAGAACTCCCTTGGGTCTTCCATGATGGGCACCTTGCCTATAGGTCCATAAGGTTTTGCCCTGGGTTAGTGCTGCTGACCAACTTCGGCTCTTGGCCTGTATGCCCAGGAGGACGCCTTTGCTACTTTGCATTGCCGTGACCACCGTGCTGGACAGAGGTGGGGGAGCTCCTCCAGCTCACAGTTTTGGGGGATCTGGGCCCACACTAGCAAGGAGAGCATGGCAAGGCAGTTCCATTCACGACTGTGGAAGTATGTAGTGAGGCTGTTCACACAGCAGCAGACCAGGCAGGATCAAGAGCCAGAGACCAGGCTATAGCCTTTGAAGTCTCACTTCTGGTGACCTATTTTCTCCAGCTCAACTACACCTCCTAAAGTTCCACAGCCTCCCAAAACAGCACCAGCAGTCAGAGCCTGTGGGGGCCATTTCTTCCTAAAGCTGGGGCTAGCCAAATCTGTCAGGGACTTGTTGGGGCTACAAATTGCAAAGTCAGCCGAATGAAGGCAAGCAAGACTTGAAACCAGTCTGAAGTCTGCTCAATATAGTGAGCCCCACATGGCCACAACCACCACAGAGAGACCTTTGTCTAAGTGACATGAAGATAAATATGAGCGGGAACATGGCATCTTATGGAAACCTAATGATATCCCATTCTGTCTCCTCTCTCTTCCCTGCCTTTCCTCCGCTCAGGCTGTGTGAAGGTGTTGGAGCTGTGAATGTCTGTAAGTATAATGAATCCTGAAAGGAAATTGTAGACTTGGGCATCAGCAAAGATTTCCCAGTGTGGTATAAAGACACTGGGCAAATATCACTCATAACTCCAGTCAAGGGGACTAGGTTGCTCATGCAGAAAGAGAGACTGAGGTTAGCCCCCAGAATGACTGGGATGGGAAAGGGGAAAGATATCACCCCAAGGCACCCCAGAAGTCACTTAGTATGGTGTCTGCCTTGTAGAAGCAAGGGAGTTCATAAAAGGACTTACAGGGCAGAAACAGGTCCGTAACTCAGGCCGCCTGGCTCCCACGGACAGGCCTTACAAACTAGAACCGAGGGCCTTTGTGGGCTTCCCTGAAGGGCCGGAGCAACCACACTGACCAAGGGAAGGGTGACAGGCTGGGGTGGCCACCAGCCAGGCTTCAAGACCCCTCCCTTGTTCCCACAGGTGTCAGCAGCTCCCGGGGTGGAGTTGTGTGCGGGGACCTGTGTGTGTCTGGCTCACGGCCAGTGACAGGCAGTGTCTGCAGTGCCCCATGCAGCGGGAATGTGGCGGTGAGCACTGGCCTGTGTGCGCCCTGTGGAAGCGGCTCCTGTTACCAGGGGAGGTGTTAGGAGTCAAGAGGGAACAGGAAGTGGCCTGCCCCACAGGGCTGAACACAGCAGCCTCAGGGTCTGCTGCTCTGAGAATACAGTGTTCTGAGAATACAGTCCCCACCCCCAGCTGCCCTTGTGTTCTGAGAATACCGTCCCCACCCCCAGCAGCTGTCCCTCTGTCCAGCTACCTGCTGCTGGCTGTGATAGATCAGCCTCCTGCCTCAGCTGCAGTCCTGGAGGTGCGCAGTCCTGCTTCCTGTACCGCCAGCCTCTAGGCCGTGTTGTGCAATAAACTGTGCCTACTCTCAGTTGAGAGCTGTGTGAGATGTCGTGCTTTCTTGGCGTAAGCTCATACTGTCATCTAGGGAGTACTAGCTTGGTGATATGGCGAAGGACTGGGCCTGTCCCTGTGGTAGACATTCACAGGGCCTGTTCCCAAACAGAACTGTCTCCCTATCCCCACCAGGCAGAGCTCAAAGCACAGGTTGCCTGTGGCACACCTACTAGGCCATGTGGCTTTGGGGGTGTGCTCTCGGTGTGCCCCTGTCACCTGTCCCCCCACACACGTCCTTTCTTCATCCCAGTAACCTTCTCAGTCAGTCCCCGTGGGTGGTGCAGCGAGACGATAGGATTCCCTCCTCCAAATAGTCCTTAAGGAAACCAGAGGCCACAGGCTGTGCTGAAAGGCAAGGTTGCATGTCTGTATGTCTGTCTGCCTGCCTCCCTGTCTGTCTGTCTGACTGACTGTTTGTCTGTCTGCCCATCCCTCTCTCTATAGGTGGGTATGGGGGGCCTGGGAGGTAATCTTTCTCTCTGTCTGTCCATCCATCCATTTGAGTGTGGGTGTGGGAAGGCTGGGGGGGGGGGCAGTAATCTACTTGTCTGTCTGTCTGCCCATCCACCTGTCTGTGTGTGGATGTGAGGGATTGGGAGTAGGTGTCTGTCTGTCAGTCAGACCATTCACGGGGAGGGCATTTGTATCTGTGTGTCTATCTGTCTGCCATCCATCTGTGTGTGTGTGTCTGTCTGTCTGTCTGTCTGTCTGCCATCCATCTGTGTGTGTGTCTGTCTGTCTGTCTGTCTGTCTGCCATCCATCTCTGTGTGTGTGTGTGTGTGTGTGTGTCTGTCTGTCTGTCTGTCTGTCTGTGTGACTGTGTGGTCCTAACCCCCTTCCACCCACAACCCACTTTCTTCTCCCACATATACACACTCCTAACACCACACACACATCATAGCAAAAACTATCAGAAGAGCCACTTTGTGTCACTCTGGTTCCCACTCCCCGTTGCCATGGCCACCTCCCTGCCTTGTTCCCTGCACCTCAGTGACCCATCTCCAGCACTAAGGTAACCACTCTGCTCTTGTTGGCCTGACCTCACTGGTCCTGGGACTACTGCAGAATAGAAGACCCAGCAAAGTTCTGAGCCCAGGCTAGAGGAATCAGAGCTTAAAGACCCCCGTGTCTATGCACCCACCCCTGCCGCCTTCCCCACTCCCCCTCCCTCAGCTCTGCCTCTGCCCATGACCTCCTCCCCACCTAGCCAAACCCTCTTGAAAAGTGACCTACCTCCTCACTGTTTAGGTTTTAGGCCCTCTGGGACCCACACCAAGTTCCCTGTCACCTTCTCCCCTCCACTCTGTGGCCCCTGAGTCTCCTGCCTCATAGGCTCTCACTACTCCCACGGCCATCACTCACTGGCTCACACCTTTCCCTGCAGCCTCGCCTGGAGCACTCAGGGCCACTCTTCCTTTGTACCCTGGCCCTGGACCACTGTACCAGCCTCCACCTTAGCTCCCACTATGCTCGAGGTCCTGCCTAGTTAAGCGTGAGGCCTTCATTGGCCTCACTGCTCAGCAGCAGGCCCAAGCCCCCACCCCGCATGATCCCTCTTCCACAGCTCTGGTCCTGAATTCTGCCTCTCCTGGCTTCTTCCCGCCCCTCCCAATCTTTCTCCTCTCCTCTTTGTCCAGAGCTTTAGGGTTTTTTGTTTGGTTGGTTGGTTTGGTTTGGTTTGGTTTGGTTTTACTCTTTGCTCTTTGGAGGCCCACTACCCAGCTACCAAATAATCACACTGAGACTTACTATTACTTATAAATGCCTGGTCTTAGCTTGGCTTATTTCTAACCAGCTTTTCTTAAATTATCCCATCTACCCTTTGCCTCTGGGATTTTACCCTTCTCTATTTTTGTGTATCTTTTTTCTCCTTCTTATTCCATGTCTGGCGGTGTGGCTGTGTGGCTGGCCCCTGGCATCTTCCTCTTTTCCTTTTCTCCTCTTCTTGCTCCTCATCATCTCTCCTTTCTCTCTCTCTATTTATTCTCTCTGCTTGGCAGCCCTGCCTATCCTTTCTCCTGCCTTGCTATTGGCCATTCTGCTCTTTATTAAACCAATCAGGTGTTTTAGGCAGACAAAGTAACACAGCTTCACAGAGTTAAACAAATGAATGCAACATAAAAGAATGCAACACATTTTTGCATCATTGAACAAATATTCCACAGCATAAACAAATGCAACACATCTTTAACTAACATTCCACAACAAAGAGCAGCACCCTTTGAGGTCACAGTCCTGTCCACGACAGAAGCCAGCATCCCTCCTAGCCCAGGCTGCCCTTGAATTCAGGCACCAGAATTGTCTTCATCTTCCTCCCAAACAGTTCTCCAAAGTACTTGCTTCTCTCCCTACTGCCACAAAACCATATAACAAATGCTTGTATCTTTCAACAAGCTTAGAAGTGTTGAATAGCAAAAAATTAATTAGCTATATCAGTATTTTTTACTGCAACTTGTCTAGTAATTCTGATCCCACTAAATAGTATGGCCACTGGCAATCACAATTGGTTGGTTAGTTGGCTGGTTTTTTGAGACAGGGTCTTCTGTCATCCGGATGGGTGTCCAACTCACTATGTAGCCAAAGTTGGCCTTGAACTCCTGATCCTCCTGCTCCCACTTCCTGAGTGGATTATATATGTACACCACCAACCCCCAGCTTCAGGTTCTTTTTATTCTGATAACAATTATTAATATTACTCCTCAGATGACATACACATTCACCCAGTAATACATAGGCCAGTGACAGAGGGGCTACAAGATAGTTCAAGAGGCCACAGACTTCACAGAGATCTTACTGAGCACAGACAACTAACACATGTGCAGGTGGCTGTGGGCTGTTAGGTGAGAAAGCCAGCCAGAGAGATCTTAGAGGTGTGGAGCCAGGCCTACCTGCCAGCAGTCCAGTCAGGTGAGTTCCAAGGCCAGGTCTGCATGGACAGAATGGCCTTCACTATCTTAGTGTGTTAGTTAAGTACACAGGCCTGGTTTTTCTGATATAGTTTTAATCTGCTTGTGTGTCCATGTGTTTCCACCTACTCTGATAAGCTTGTAGGTGACACTTTGCAGCTTACATAAATGAGACTTGTCAGTGTGTACCTCATGGCAGATACAAGACAGTTGATTGTAGCAGGAATCTTAGAGAGTCTTGTTAATAAAATCAAACCTGAGGCCAGTTATTGGGGTGAATGCTGGAAGATCAGAGACACAGAACAAACCACAGCTACCTCACCTCACCAGTTCCTCAGCTGATCCTGTTTCCTCAGACTGGAAGCCTCAACTGAATCTCAATTGAACTGTGCTGCTCAAAAGCCTGAATGCTTAACCAGCCAAATGCTTCTAGTTTCTGGTCTTCACGCCTTATATATCTTTCTGCTTTCTGCCGTCACTCCCTGGGATTAAAGGCTCACTTTCTGGGATTAAAGGTGTGTGTCACCATGCTTGGCTGAATCCTTGAACAGATGGATTTCTGCCTCTGGAATGCTAGGATTAAAGGCATGAGTGTCACCATTTTCTAGCCTCTGTATCTAGTGGCTGTTCTGTTCTCTGCCCCAGATAAATTTATTAGGGTGCAAAATATTTTGGGGAACACAATAACACCACAGTTGATGGTGACTTCGCACACACACACACACACACACACACACACACACACACACACAACACACATACAAGATGCAGAGTGTTTCGAATAGAGCCAACTTCCATTTGATAAAATGGGATCACCCATTGCAAGGCTCAGTTCAAAAGCTGCCTTTTTACACAATTCAGAGCAAGATGAAACTTGCTCACACCACACGGCAGTAGGAACCTCCACAGAACATGAGCCCCATCTTCCATAGCTCTCTCTGCCCCCCAAGTGACCTCAGGCTAGCTAGAAGAGTATACTAGCCACACATACACACACACACTGGCTCTGACCCCCCACTCAGTGCCTTTCAGGTCTCCTGGTCCCTTCACTTGCTCCCCACGGGTCCTTGGGTGTCCTTGACACCTGGCAAGTGCAGGGACAGAAGCTCTGTGGGGCTCTTGTAGTTCTTCCCTTCTTGGAAGCTTCTCTGGGACACTGATACTTTTTCCCAAGGACTTAAGGGGGGATGTTAAGGACAGGCAACATCAGGGGATGCAGCACAGTGTAGCACAGGAAGAACTCAGAAGGTCACCTTCTTCCCACCCTATCCAAGGCCGACACTGTAATGTGGTAATATATTGTGTACCCTAATAAACTTGCCTGAAGATCAGAAGACAGAGTCAGCCACCAGATTAGACATAGAGGTAGGAGGAAGGGAGCAGACATCCATCTGGATCTCTGTGAGTTCAAGGCCACACTGGAAACAGAGCCAGGCAGTGGTGGCGCACAACTTTAATCCCAGGACTGGGAAGCACACACCTTCAATCTCAGGTGGTGATGTCTGGGCAGAGAAAGGTTTATAAGGGGTGAGGAAGCAGGAAATCACTCTCTTTAGGTTGAGGATTTCATAGAGGTAAGAACTAGTGGCTGGCTGCTCCACTTCTCTGATCTTTCAGCTTTTACCCTGATATCTGACTCCAGGGTTTTTTTTTTATTAAAAGACAATTTAGAAATTCAAGCAACACTGTAGTCTCAGCTATTAGATCCAATGATGAGTCTCTAGGCTTGCCACCATTGTCATCTGCTGTGTAGCTTTTCCTGGGGAGACAAATGTCTGCATATTCACCTAGATAGGGCATTGACGAAGAACAAAACAAAAAAGTGATGTTTCTAAGTGAGTCTATTTGAAGACCCAGTGAGTTTGTGGCGTTCCACATGTACAGAAGTGGTGACTGAAAGGCAACTGCATTTTGAAAGAGCCCACACGCCCAGCGTGGACAGTGCTCACATGCTTGCAGAGCAGCACCCTGGAGCTCGGGCAAGCTCCCTGTCAGTTCCGAATTTATGGCCTTCGGCAGGGCCTGTGAACATGGGGATCCTCCTGATCCTGGGTCTTTGCTGTCTTCCTGGGTCTTGTGAGCCTCCCTCCTCCTTCCCAGAGGAGCTTTTGAGTTTGGAGGAAACAGCCAAAGGACTCTTCAGAGCCCTGAGTCTTAGGGCTGGGAGAAAAGGGGAGTGGGCAGGAGGATCGCTAGCCAGAGTCAGAAGCAATGCTGAAACTGAGACCTTAAGGAGAAGCAGGGTCTCCATCGGGGTCACTGAAGAAGTACAGGCCCCATGTTCACTCCAGTAAAGAGAAGAGTTAAAGATGCTTGTCTCATGTTGGGTGGGGTGGCACATGCGTGTAATCCCAGCGCTCAGGAAGCTGAGGCAGGAGCATTATTATGAGTTTGAGACTAGCCTGGGCCACAGTGTGAAAGGCTCTGTCAAAGGAAGGATGGAAGGGAGGGAGGGAAGAAGGGAGGGAGGGAGGGAGGGAGGGAAGAAGGGAGGGAGGGAGGGAGGAAAGAGGAGGGAGGGAAGGAGGAAGGAAAACTGGAGAGAGAGAGAGAGAGAGAGAGAGAGAGAGGTTTTGTCCTTTCCCTGAAGCTTGTTTTAAAGGAAACAGTTATTGTCTGTGAGGATCTATCCAGGCAGACAGACAAGTCACAGGCATGGAATATCAGCTGAAGACAATCTATGGGCTCAGGGAGGCTGGGGAATGGTCCGAAGGATGCCCTGGAAGCTTAAAGCGAACCAACCTGCTTTCCGCTCTACTCTCTGCCCCCAAGCCCACCCCAGCCTCCACCGACTTAAAGCTTCCTCATACAGAGGAATTTCTCATTCCTGTCGTCTTTGCCCATCATCTCACTGGGTCAATGGCGACCAGGCTTTCCAGCCTCTCTGATGAAGAATGGAAATGCTCTGACAATCAGAGCCTCTGTGCTGACACGCTTGAGGTGAGATGGCTCAGGTGGTGGACAGTATCAAAATAACTGTCCTTTGGCTCCTGCTCTGCTCTGTGCATTAGCTGGAGTGCCTGAGCATCCTGTGGGCTGGCAACATCTCCCCAATAATCACATAGGTCAGAAGTTCTCAACCTGTGGGTCGTGACCCCCGTGGGGGGTGAGTGACCCTTTCCCAGGAGTTGCCTAAGACCATTAGGAAACACAGATTTTTACATTATGATTCATAACAGTAACAAAATTACAGCTATAAAATAACTAGCAATGAAAATAATTCTATGGTTGGGGGTCACCACAGCATGAGGAACTGTATTAAAGGGTCAAAGCATTAGGAATGTTGAGAACCACTGATGTAGGTGAACTATCTGGGGTCTGGAAGTGAGGGCCCTCAACTACATGTACCGGTTGCCAACCCTGTGACAAGAGCCTGAGCATCCTGGCCTTTTTCTCCCCCACCCTACTCCACCTTCTCAATTGGATGACGAGGGATGCTGTATCACATGCTATTAGCAAAGCTGTTAGCCTGCCCTGGAAGCTCTGGTATGCCAAGCATGGCCACCTATCCTCAGTAGGCCAGTTAAAGACAAGTACAGTAGAAAACAGAAGAAGATCTACCCAAGGCTAAAATGGGAAGAGGAACAAACAGTCTAGTGACCGCCCCGGTCCATCTTCGGGATCCTGACATGAGGTTTAGGTTTAAATTGACAGCTAGAGGCATGCATAACTAAGCAGTGCTGGTGGGGGTGCCATCCTCCCCATCCAACCATTTGACCCTGCTGCAGTCTCTCCCACAAGGTGTCTGACAAGTTGTCAGAATTCCTCAGGGTTGGCGCCAAGCTTGAGTCTTTTACTTATCTGAGCATGAGGTTCCTGGGAAATCCCTATTCCTCTGGAAACATTGTTTCAATAGCCTGAAAAGGAGGGGCACAAGTCTGTAGTATATATCTTCAGGCCTGCTAGAATGTTTCCGGTGCCATCATAGCAACAGTAACAAAAAGGATGAAGCCCTTGTCCCGACATCATTTAATGCTACACAATGTCCAACAATGTATGTCTTTGCCAGTTCATCCTCCTGAGGAGACTGTCTTCAAATATGGCTCCCAACAATTCTGCCCTTCTCTGAGCACAGCCATTCAGAGCACAGAAAGGGTTCAAGACCCAGCCTCTTGACTTGGGAATGGTCCCTATGCTCCCTTTACCAGTGAAGCCCCCCTCCCAGACTTCTGTGCCCTGGTCCTGTGAGAACAGGAAGCCATGAAGGAGAAGAGAGGGCCCTGACCATCGCCCCAGCTGAGGTCTTTATCAGCTGCCAGCAACAAATGCCAACCATTTCAGCGAAGGCATTTAGGACTCTCCAGCCACCTGAAGCCAGCATCATAAAGGAAAACAGCCACCTGACCTCACAAAAAATAGTGTTTTAAACAACTGCCTTTGGGAAGTTTAGTTATGATATAAGAGCTCAGTGCAGAGAAGTTGGGACCTGGTAATGAGGTGCTGTTATAACAAAATCAAGAACCTGTGGTATTGGCTTTGGGGCTAGGCCTCAGGCTGAGCTTGAGTGTCCTCAGGAAGTATATGTGGGGAAGAACTAATTACAGTGAGATGATGGGTGTTAATACTGGGGAACAGAGGGGATGCTCCTCATGTCTGTGTGTGTTTCTGTGTGTTTGCTTGCTCGTTCTCTCTCTCCCCCCCCCTCTCGCTCTCAATGGAAACAAGGGCGTCACACATGCAAAGTGTATTAGACCTTTTGACACCATGGCATAAACGTCTCAGAGAAACTATGTGAAAGAGGAAAGAGTTACTTTGGCTAAATGTTGCAGGCTTTTCCATCTATCACTCTGTGGCCAGTGAACAGAGAACTTGCTGGCTTTCTCCTTTTCTTCCTTGTCAAACCCAGTCCTCTAGATTGTGGGACAATGCCCCCCACATTCAGAGGGTGTCTGCTCCCCTTTAATTAGTTTCCTCTGGAAACCCCTTCACAGACACAACCAGATGTGTGCTTTGCAAATACCCTAAGTCAGTATCCATCCAATGAACTGAAAATGAAGGTTAGCCACAATGCCAGGCAGGTCCCAGCCATGTCTATCAACACAGCTCCTGTATTCATTGTTTTGCTGTTTGCTAGCCACCCCGAATTCACCTAGTCCTCCACTGTAGTTAATAATTATTTGTGACAATTTCCTCTGCTCATATTATTACCTTCCCATTCGAGCCTAGCTGATATATTCCAGCTGACAACCCTCACCTAAGCTCTCAGCTGGCAGCCAGCACCAGGACCAGCCTTGCCAGAGAGGCCCTGAGAATCTCTCTGTCATCACAGTACCCAGAAAGATGCCAGGTAAAGAGGAAGAGCTCCCCTGCCAACCCACAGGGTCGGGAGGCAGCAAGAGGAGTGTGAAAGTTGTGTTTGAAGCCTTCCTGGCTGGGATGGTAGCTCAGCAGGAGAGTACTTGTTTAGGGTATGCAGGGTGTGTAAAGATGTGGGTTCACTCCTCAGCACTGGGAAAATAGTTATTTTAAATTTTAAAAAAGCACCTCTCGGGTTGGTGATTTAGCTCAGTGGTAGAGAGTTTGCCTAGCAAGCTCAAGGCCCTGGGTTTGATTCTCAGCTCAAAAAAAAAAAAAAGCACCTCTCTGGAGAGATTTGCCGTGTGCTGTCATTGCGTGACACTCTTCCCACAAAAACGAAGGCACCATCGTCTCATTTTACAGATGAAGAGCCAAAGTCTGGTGAGGATGGTGAGGATGGTGAGGATGGTGAGGATGGTGAGGATGGTGAGGATGGTGAGGATGGTGAGGATGGTGAGGATGGTGAGGAGAGACCTGCCTGTTGAGATGGAACTGGACTGCTGTTCCGATAGAGCCTCTAGAAACAAAGCCCTTTTCCCTCTCCTCAGAGAGCCAAGAGCCACACTAGGAATGGTGTGACCCTCCTCACTCTCCAGCAGAGGAACTGGACACTCAGGATGGAAGCAACTTGCTTATTTGCCCACACAACAGGGGACAGCCACCACCATGAACACAGGTCTTCTGACCCTGACCCACCAGGAGTTCCTCTCCTCTGCCACCCACTACTGTCCTCCCATTCTCTCAGTCCCTTCCTCAAGCGCTGCACCCCAGAAACGCCCTTCAAGGAAGGGAAGCAAAATGACCGTGGCTGAGAAGCCCTAGGTGACATTTCACCTTGTCTAGAGATGTCTTTGAACACTGAGCACCCCACAAGACTCTCCGCCTGATTCTGTCTTTGTTGTCCCCAAGGCCTGGTTTCTCCGAGTGATGGGAGCTGCCTGCTGCTGCCTTTGCTTATTAAAAACACCAGGTGGCTGGTGGGGGTCCTGAGACCTCTGGCGGTGGCACCTGTCATAGGCAGAATCTGGGAGAGTCTGAGGCGCAGGTTTGATTCGCTGCAGTTAGTTTATTGGGAACGCACAGTAAGACAAAGACAAAAGTGCAGGCCGCCCGGTCCCTGGTTTGGGGGAGCTGCTGCCAGGCAGACCCGGAAGGAGCTGCTCTGGGTCACGTGGTCTCTCGCTGAGTGAGGGGAAAGCTAGCCATCATGTTGATCCCTGTCTCCATGCCCAAGCAAAATCATGCTAGGGACCCGGCGGACAAAGAGGATCCTGAGGCAGTGGATCCTCCGAGATCTCAAGACCAATGAATCCAGCAAAAACAAAACAGAAGAGGAAATAAAAGCAAGAATCCTAGAAACAAGTTGCTAGAGAAGGCTACAGAATGAGATGGAGGCGGCGAGGCCACTGTCCCGCTGTGCGGTCACTTCCGGCAGAGTGGGCGGTGGCGGCAGTGAGGCTTCCTAGCACTTCTTACAGCCTCCGCTGCAGGCGCCCGCCCCGGCGCAAGGGGCGCAGGCGTTGGGGGTGCCGACCACCACGTTACCGCTGGGGCCGCTGCACACTCTGGTGTTGACAGCAGGGCCAGTACCGGAGACACAGAGATCGCCACAGACGACGCCACCGCGGGAGCTGCTCACGCCTGAAAGCGGGGAGAACATGGGAGATGGTGTCAGGCACTGCCACTGCCAGGCGGCTCTGCAGCAAGCGCGTGTGTTCCCGCCCCAAAAGCTCACAACACACCGCAGGAAAGGGGAAGGCTGGGATTACTTACACACATTGACGGAGCCAACGCCCTCACACAACCTGTGGGAGAGGAAAGGGAGACAGACGTTAGTACACTGAAAGCGTGAACAGGGGACAGACATCGTGGGCCCTCCTAGGCTCTTGCCCTAGGGAAATAGTGTGTGGGAGAGACGGAGAAACCAGGAGCTGGGGGTAGGTCTGGGGGCAGGTCTGGGGGCACTATGTGAGTTCGGAAGGCAAAGCATGTCCTCCATCTCACCACGCTATTCTCTGTGCACCCTAAGTTTTAGCCTCCCCCAGTGGGGTCTAGGTCTCCTCCCAGAAAAATCCATTGCTCACATGGGGACAAAGAGACCTAGACTCGGGTGGGAAAGCACTGGCTGCTGTTGTCCTGTTGGTTCTGAGTTGTGAGTACATTCCAGGGGACCAGAAGTGACCCTCTAGATCCTATCTGATTGCCATCATGGCAATGTGGGCCTAAAGGAAGCCAGAACTTTTTGCCCCAGTTTCACAAATGACTCCCCTGTGAAGAAATGAGTATTAGAAACCCAGAGCCAGCTTAGAACCACTTACAGCAGTTGTCTCCTTGGGAACACACAGACTCATGGCAGTGAAGGGCTAAAACTCCAACCCCACCTGGCCTGTATCTCTTGTCCACTTGGCATTATCTCCCAGAAGGACACCAAACAGAGTTGTTTTGAACACGCAATGGCCAAGGGCTGGCAAACTCAGCCTCAGATCCCACAACCGGCCCTCTCTGCTCTCCTAAGTAACTGCTTCTCTCCACCCTGTGTGGTGGAAGAGCTTTGGTTCACTTCCAGCTGCCCTGCCTATATCTTTCTCCAACTTCCAGATCCCCACATCCTATCACCCTGTGCCTCTGGGCTTCCCAAGCTACTTCAGTGTGTTGGGGGTCTCTCTGTGTACCACACAGACTTCCAGGGACCAAGTCTGTGTCCCCATGTCCCCAGTACACACGGTTCTCCATCTGGGTGCCACCCTGGGGGCTGGCTACACAAAAAAGCAACTCTGGATACGATCAATGACTGACCAGGAGACAGAAAGCAAGGGTACAAGATGAGATCTTGGTTTAGAGTAGCGTCCTTAAGGTCTTGGGTTGTAAGGGGTCCTCCACCATAGGAAGGCGGAATAGTGAAAACTAACCAAGTTCCTCTGCTGTCCCTACCACAGTCCGAAATGCAATGGGAGAGCACTTCGGGGCAATCGTTGCCAAGTAGCTAAGCAGGAGGTGGTGGAATCCGCTACCACAAGCTGCTATTATAAGATAAACCTGAATTTCTAAGGGTGGCATGGAGCTGGCCAGAACCAGGTTAGGAAAAAAAGATGGGGTCCTGAGGATACATGCAGATCATGATGGGGAAAGATGAAACATCACCCTAGGAATGGACTCAGCTACGCCTCAAGGGAGCAAAACTCAGCACTTCCTGTAGGCAGCACCCGAGAGAGGTCAGCTGAGGAAATGAGATGGAGCTAGATGAAGGTTAAAGGACTTACACAGATTTCCTATGCACGTGCAGGATGGTGAGATCAGGAAGCAAGGATTGATGAGTACCCTAGGTGTGAGGCTCAATGTTGAGGACCCAAGAAGGGTTGGGACAGTCAAGAGCTACTGGACCCACCTTTGCTCCTCGCCCTCCAGCAGGCGCCTGTAGGTGGCGATCTCGATGTCCAGCCCCAGCTTGGAGTTCATCACCTCCTGGTACTCCTTGAGCAGGCAGGCCATGTCCTGCTTGGCCTTCTGCAGGGCAGCCTCCAGCTCAGCCAGCTTGCAGCGGGCATCAGTGAGGGCAGCCTCTCCCTGCTGCTCAGACTGGGTCACTGCAGCCTCCAGCTTGGTGTTCTGGGGACACAGAAGAGAATGAGATCACCTACGGTCCCTGGGTTGCTCTATATATTACCTGGTGCTGGGAAACATCCTTCACCATCAAATAAGAACTTTTTCTTTAGAGATGTGGTTCAGTCAGAGTGACTGTGGTCAGGATTCTGTTCATATAAACAGGAGGTATACTAAATGGTAAGATCCAAGCAGGCCACATGCTGACCCTATGGCACTGAGTAGGCACCCAGCCTCCCTGGTCTCAGCACAGCTGACCCCTACATACCTGGCACTTGGCATTCTCAATCTCGGCTGTCAGCCTCTGGTTGATGCGGTTCAGCTCATTGATCTCCTCTCTGGTGCGACGCAGGGTCTCCCCATGACGGATCACTGTGGCCTTCATCTCCTCACACTGGGGATGGAGAAGCAGAGATGCCCATGAGGCACAGGATGCAACATCGACCCAGTGAGCACACCACCACTGAGTGTGCAAGATGTACAAGATGCACAGCAGCAGCAGAGTGCTCAGCCAGGGCTGCCTCCTCCACCTGAGGGCTGCCTGCAGTCTTCCCGAAATTGGGGTGCATGAACCTTTTCTGATGGATCCTGGAGCCCTTCCACTGTCGTGTCCAAGGACAGGTGTTGTGACCACTCACCTTGGTGCGGTACCAGGACTCGGCCTCTGCCCGGCTGCGGGTGGCAATGTCGTCATACTGAGCCTTGATCTCAGCCACAATGCAGTCCATGTTCAGGTCCCGGCTGTTGTCCATCTTGACGATGACAGAGGTGTCTGAGATGTGGGCGTGGAGGATTCGGATCTCCTGCAGGAGGAGGGAACAGCAGTCAAAAGCTTGTTGAAAATTCAGTCTATGCCTACATACTGGTGTAAGCCTCTCAGACCTCCCCTGCTCCACACAGGACTTCACAGCCATGGAACAACTGTCTTCAGTCTGCTTGCCAGGCTTCCACCTGGCTGCTGCCCTCACCTCCTCATACAGTCTCCTCAGGAAGTCGATCTCCTGTGTCAGCGCCTCCACATTGGCCTCCAGGTCTGACTTGCGCAGGTAGGCACAGTCTACGTCCTGGGAAAGAAGGATGTGTGAGCCTGAATCACTTGGCTGATCATTTCCCAAAGTCCTCTCTCTCTCTCTTCATACATCCCACGCAACACAGGGGGGAAAGATTCTTGTGTGCAAGTCATCTCAGCCCCCAATTCCCAGCATGCACTTGGCAGCTCCTCAGGGCTGGAGACTCGCAGCCCCTCAAGACATCTTCCCTCTTCTCATTCTTTGATCCTCTTCTATTCTAAAGAGCTTCCCATGGGCTCCTAGATCAGCCAACTGACCCTGACCTGAACTAGCAAGGCTCTAAGAGGCCACCTGGCCACTTCTAGTGACCCTATCATCCTGTACACACTGGCTTAGGTCCTAACATTCTGGTCAGACTATAGGATGGGGAGTAGACTACACCATTTTTTAATGGACTGAGTGAAGTCCTGTGGCTGCTGGCACCCCAACTGTACACCTAGAAGCAGGGAAAGGCACACCAACACCAATATAGCCACCACCATGCATCAGGGCAGGAACCAATAGACATTCCAAACTGGTATATGCCTCCACGGCAGTGGAAACACTAACTCTCCACTAGGTGCCAACATTCCAATTGGCTACTGCCTTCACAACAGCCCTTTGTCACAGCCCTGGGTATGATATTCACTGAGCCACCTCTCAGAATTTTCCCATCTTGATGTGGGAAGGTCACAACTCCTGCAGAGAGTGAGCCTTGGGGTCACCACAAGCACAGTGTGTCCCTCAGGTATCCATGTTACCCTGCCTCCCACACCAGTGCTACTTGCCTTCTTCAGAGCCACAAATTCATTCTCGGCTGTGGCTCTCAGAGAAACTTCCTCCTCATACCTAGGACAGAAAAAGGAAATAGAAAGTGTGAGGAAACCCTACACTCCATGCCAGGGAGTGCCATAGAGGAGCCCACTCTGCTCCTGGCCCTGCTAGGTCTTTCTGTAGGAAGCTGGGCTGTCTGGGCATGGAATCAGGCTGTAAAGGAACCTCTCACTGCTGCTCTGAAGTCACCCTCTCCCAGGAAGGAAAGGAGGATTCAACCCCAATCTGGGAGTGGATAGGGTCTTGGGGACTGCAGCTCCAGCCTCCCCTCACTTGCATGTCAATCCCAGCCCAGCTGCTGACTAGACCCAGAGCCCAAAGGCTGAGTACTCAAGTCAGAGAGAGAGATGGGCATGGGCCCTGGCCCTCCTGCTTCTTTGGGCTGAACCTGTTCAGGGGCCTCATTGCGGGAGATCAAAGACAGAAAGTGTGGATGGGGGTCCTGGGACTGTCCTTTCCCAGAGAAGGCAGAGTGGTTGGTCTCAGTTTCCAGAGGGAAGGCTGAGGCAGAAGCAGTTCACTGATACTCTCCAATTTTCTCCAGGGAGCATCTGTACAGATACTACATAGACAGCAAAATCCCACAATGCGCTCAGCCTGGCTAGACTTTTGCTGTCTATGCCCTGGCTTTTGATATAAGACACATCTGATGCCAGCCCCACACCAGGGCTTTTCACCTCTTCTTGTAGCCCTCCATGGTCTCCTGGGCATGGTTGAGCTCAGCAGCCAGCCTCCCGCTGTCCGCCTCCACACACTCAGCCTCCCTCCTCAGTGTCTCGATGTAGCCCTCGAACATCGGCTCCACGTTGCTCTCGCAGCACTTGCGGTTCTGGAAGAACTGCCACTTGGTCTCCAGCAGCTTGTTCTGCTGCTCCAGGAAGCGCACCTGCCATGGGAATGACAAGGGTTCAGGTGCAGATCTGGGATGATGGTGGAGAGGAGGTGGAGGGCTCTGGGAAGGAGCCCAACTCTCCATTCCCTTATCTTGGCCCTGCCTCAGCCTTCCCACTTGGGGAGAGCACAAGGGGTCGGGCAGTGCCCACACTCAGATGCAGGTGGCCACTTCAGTGTCCTGTGCTGGGCTTGGTACTCTCCTCTGAAGCTAGGAAGGCAGAAGCCCCCACAAGCAGAGCACCCATATTCCCATCCCAGGATGAGGGACTGGCATGGAGCCAGGGAGACAGTGTCACAGGCCATTTGGAAGAGCTAACTAGGCTGGCCTCTGGCCCTCTCCCAGCAGTCTACATCCCTTCCTGTCAGCTCAAGTGCAACCTTCCTCTTTGGGCTGCCCAGAGCCCCATGCTGGTCCCCTGGACCTTCCTGCAGTCAGTTTGTGCCCAGGGCAGCCTGGCCATCAGCCCTGCTTCACTGTGGGTTCTTAGTGTGCCCATCTGGACACACCTCTCCCTTGAGACCAGGAGTTCAATATAAGAGGTCTTTCTGCCTCCTGTGGCCCTCAGTGTTGAGCCTCAACCATGCCTATGGTGGGCTCCAGGAAGGGGCTGCTCCAGGACACCCACCTTGTCGATGAAGGCCGCAAACTTGCTGTTGAGACACTTGATCTGTTCCTTCTCCTCATGCTTCACACACTGAGCATTGGGGTCAATCTCCAGGTTGAGGGGTGTGAGCAGGCTCTCATTGACAGAGACTGTGGTGATGCAGGGGGGTGTGGGTCCACAGACGCCTCCAGAGCGGTATCCGAAGCTGCGTCCACAGGAGCCGGAGCGGAAGGCCCCGCAGACGCTGCGGCTGCCGAAGCCCCCTGAGAGTCCTCGGTAGCAGGAGATGCCTCGGTAGGGAGCTGCGGAGATGCAGCATTTGCCAGGCCGGGGCCCACAGGCTGAGGCGCAGCTGAAGGCGCGGCCACCACAGTAGGATCCACAAGTCATGGTTATTTGGGGAGAAGGGAGACTGTGAGACTGGAGACGTCCAAGTGGAGGATACAGTGGACGTGGATTCAGGTGTTTACCTCTTTAGATTCTGTTGGCCTTTTATATACGTGGGGACCCTGACTGTGAGCACATGGTCTGGAGCAATTAGATGTCTTTATGAGCTTGGCTTGTTTAGCTGCTGCGGCTCCTCCTTAAATGTGCTTAATTGGTGCCCAGTTGCAGCCAGATGTTTATGGTCCTTTACCCTAAACTGTCCAATTTTCTTCTTCAAAGGGCCAGCTCACTTACTCCATCCTCTGCTCATGTGCCCAGTTCTCAGAAACAGAGGTGGAGAGACAAGGTAGGTGATTCAGGTGGCCAGGAAAATGGAGAAGGGACTGAGCTGTAGCTCCAATTGACTGAACTAGAAAAGGTCTGCACCGCTGTCCGTGGTCCTGACCCAACCGGTCTAGGGAAGCCAATGGCTTTGGACTGGTGTACTAAGCGGGATTCCTCCCCAGGGTGGTTCTTTTCTGGGCCCCCTAAGGCCCCATATCTGCATAACCTTCATGTCAGCTATCTTCTCCCTCCTCCAGTCCCTGGCCCCACTGATTCTTCCTCTCCTCCCTCCTCATGTGGCCCTTCACACACACAATTTCACACATACTGTCTTCTTGTCTATGTTACACACACACACACACACACACACACACACACACACACACTCACACACACATACAATCTATGGACATAGACTATCCCTGGCACATCTTAGCTGGCCTGAACCAAGAGAGTATCTTCCTTCAGTCTTCCCCAAGTCCTAGGGGTACACACTGGCTCATTGGCCCCAGAAAAGCCTAAAACAAGTATCAAAATGTCTTCATTTCACCTCAGGATCCTATGTCATCCAAGACAGGAGGTGGCCTCACTGTAATGTGTCTACATAGTATTTTTCTTGGGATATAAAATCCAGTAAGGTGACATGAAGAAAACATGTAACCTCCAACTGTCACTCATGTCCCCACTGTTTTCCACGCTATTACACCCACCATGACCTTCTGCTTTGCACATCAGCCTACCAGTAGCTTTGACAGGCATTAAGACACAACTATACCATCTGATGCTGCCCATCCAGTATAAGCTTTGAGCTCACAAGAGCTGGATAGGGCCAGAACACTGCCCTCGCTAGCTCTACATGACCTGGAAGCAGATATTTTACTCTGCTAGGAAGCAGGCTGTGGCTTTGCTCCCCTGACTGTCCTGGAAGTGTGAAAAGGAGATGTGTATAAGCTCGGTAAACTCTAGAGCACAGTGTGATAGGCTGCCCGCCAATCTTTTCCAGCTGCTCTGGCAGTGCTTTTCATTTGTTACCCACTAAGGGGAATAACTATGGTTTTTCAGTCACAGAACAGACCAGAACAAAAGCATCCAGAGTAGATCAGAAGGCATGTTTGCTTTGCTTGCCTACTGTGCCCTGACCTTCTAGTTCAGACATATGTGGTTCTGTCATTGCATAAAATTATCCCTTCTGGAGCTGTAATTCTTAAAAAGTAGAAATACATGTTATACCAGTTGAGGACACAGATCCGGATTCCAAAGTGCCTAGTTTCAAATCCTAGCTCCACCACCACGCTACTGGGTAACTCTAGGCAGCCACTCAGCATCTCTGAGCCTCCATTATGATTTGTAAGATGAGGATTATACTAGCACCTACCTCATAAAGTTGTTGTAAAGATTAACTAATTAATCTATGCTAAGCACTTAGGCCTGAGCCTGATACACACCAAGGGCACAAATAGATGTGAATTGTTGTTGTTGTTGTGCTGTTGCTGTTGTGGGTATATTGACAGCTTTGATGGGGTGCACTCACTCACCTTCCCAAACCACTTATGTTCAATTACCAGTAATATGGCCTCACTTGAAAGAGCCGTGGGAGAAGTGACTAAAATAATACCTGGATAACACTTAATGTAGCAGCCGGCCCATAGAAAGTGTTTAATTATTGCTGAGTGCACCATTGTTCTACCATATGGGTCTGTCCCAGGAGAAGGAAGGACTATGGCCTTTACCCTGAGAAAGAGCTCAAGTGTCCATCTCCTTCCCGGTCCAGCCCACTGCTTCAGGAAAGGCCCTCTCATGGACCCTCATCTTGGCCAATACTTAGGCAGCAGCTAGCTCTAAGAGGAAAAAAAAGCTCAGATGATCTGAAACTTCATTGGAAAATTGGAAAATAAGCCAAAAATCTGTATTTTCATTTGGTCTTCGAAAAGCATCAGAGTTCATTGACCACACAACCAATAAAAATGCAGAGTTGTAGATGCCTGTCCCAAATGATATATCTACAACAACCCCCACCCCTAAGACTCAGGGATCCTGGGGAAGAGGGGACAGGAAGATTGGAAGAGCCAGAAGAATAGGAAGTTTGCTGGAAGATTGTGTCTCCTAGAAATATCAGAAGCTACATGAAGTTTCACTAACATGGATGCTTAAACATGATCGGAAGAAAGATGACACCAACAGATATGCTAATGTAGACAGAAGTCTCACAAGGCCTCAACCCTAGACCAAGAATTACAGGCAACTAAGGAAAGCTGAGAGTGGGATGCATAACCTTTCCTGGGGAAGGGGCTCCAATTGATTGTCCAATGCCAAATGGTCATCCCTGAAAACATACATGCAAGTAACATTATATGGACTGAGCCAGTCTTACTTATACATTTAGGAATGTATATGTGTATTTACACATGTATGTACAACAACGATTAAAGAAAAAGAGGTTGTGAATTTGAGAGAGGTCAAGGGGGTGAATGGGAAGGTTTGGAGGAAAAAGAGAAGGGGAAGTGATGAAACTATATTACCTCAAAAAATGAAATATTTTTTTAAAGAAAATCCTTGGTCATAAATTAAACAACATCCAGCTTTTGTATCTTGGTTTTTGTCTAAGCTCCAAACCTCCTGATTGGGTGGTAGCCAGAGATCCCATGGGTCTGTTGGGGGATGCCTTTGGAAATCTGTCCTAACACAATAGATCACCAAAGGAAGCAAGAGCAGGCAAGCCCTCACTGGGTGGCTGGAAGTGGGGTTGAAGAAAAGCTTCCTGGGGGAAGAACAAGTGGCCATTCTGCCAAAAGAAGGGAGATTAACTCTTTTGCTTTGATATAAGGCTTCTGGACCAGCCACCCTGCATGTGGGGACACAGTGGACCCAAGTGGTATGGTCTCTTCTTCCAGCCCATGTGGTCAAGTGGGCCTTGTGGTGACAAAGAAAGTCAGACCATTTTCATCTTATGGAGTCCTTACTCAAAGCTCACTTCAGTCCGCTCTGCTTCCAGGGAAAGTATAACATGTGTAACAGAGCCTCAAGGTGGAAGGTAGCAAAGACTAGGTGTGTCTCACAGATGGGCATCTGGGGACCTATCAGGCAACCCCTGAACATGTGCTGACTGGAAAGGGGAGACCGCACAGACAGAAGCTCCGACTCTGCAGCTCTCTCATGTCAAGGAAAGCAGAGCCACCATGGTGAAGAAAGCCAGAGGGCCTGACTGTGGTGTCCTTCTAGGAGGGAAAAGTGGGTTCCTTAGGAAGGGCAAAATGGGCTTTCACAAGGCAGGAGCCTGGAGGTGACTCGGGGAGTGGGTAGCAGGGAGACAGAGCCAAGGATGGAATCCCAGGAAGGCTGAGGGTCCTTGAAAGAAGAGTCATGAAATTCTATGATTTCATGATGAGAGAGGGACAGAGTCAAAGACAGAGAGACATGAGACAGAGATGGATAGAGACAACGGAGACAGAAAGAGAGAAAGACCCTCATCCAGCAGAGGCCAAGGCCAAGGAAGCAGGCCAGTGTCATCCTTGAGACACTAGTGGGAGTTTCGACTGGATTAGCTCGTGGGCTCTACACCTGGGTGTGTCCTTCCCACCTGTGAGCAGAAATAGAAGCCAGGGCCACTGAGGCTTCCAAGTTGTGTGAAGGAGGATATTTACACAATAACAGGACTCTTGAGTGAGAAAATTGACTTCAAGTCTAGCCTCTATATATGTGAGGCAAGTTGGGGGGCATTCCATATCAGAACCCCACTGCTCATACTGCTCACACCCAGGACACTGGCTAAGCATCCATCAGAATGCAACAAAGGGAGTATCTTTGGCCAAAGGGTCAGAAGAACAGGATGCCCAGCCCTTGGAGCTCAGCCTGCTGAGCCTCACTCCCTCATCACCAGGCATCTGGGCTGAAGTTGCCCCTCTACAGACTGGTCCAGACCCTGACCTCAAGCTGTACCTTTCCAGCACAGCAGCTGCCTCCTCATCCTCATCAACCTCCTCCCCCTCCTAATCTTCATCATCCTCCTTCTCCTCCTCATCTTTATCATCATCATCATCCTCCTCTTCATCTTCCTCATCCTCATCCTCATCCTCCTCATCTTCATCCTCATCCTCTTCATCCTCATCATCATCCCTCCTCTCTTCCTCCCCCCTCCTCGCCTCCTCTCCCTTCTCCCCTCAATCATTTCTGCTGAAGTGTTTCCAGCAGACCATTGTCCTCTGGACCCTCACTCACTTGTCCTCCACCCTTCTCCACTTCCTCCTATCTCTCTGACTTCTCATTCTTCCCAACTGCACCCCGCCAGCTTCCTTCCCTTCCTGCTAGTGGCTCTCAGGAGTCATCATCTAAGACCACACAGCTCCTTCTCCCCATAAAAATCCCCTCCCATTCCTACCCCTCCTCCCACCCCCAACCTGGCTCACACCCCATGTACTCTGCCCCAGGCTTTCTGAATGCTCACCTTCACTGACTGGCTCTCTTTAGCCAAGAATACATTTCTCTTACATCACTCCTTCAGACCTCAGCATGGAGCATCACTCCTTCCCACCCCACCCCCAGGAACAGCCACTTCCTGGTCTGTTTCGTGTGACCCCACCCCATTAGACCACAAAGCTTTGTACAACTGGCCACCAAGCTTTGATGGCCCCATTACTCAGTACTTAATATGTAGCTGGTACTCACTGTATTCATTCAACAGACATTTATTGAGCACCTACTATGTGCCAAGCCCTTGAAATGTGTCCACAAACAAAATTTTTGTATGTAGTAATGTGTCTCAGGATGTGCCTCACTATTTGTGATCTGTGCATGTGTCCAGCTTTGCTCTTAAAGCCAGAGGCTCACAAGAGCAACAATGAGTTCCCCTCCATCCTCCAGCCCAGAATCCTGAGAGCAATGTGCAAAGAAAGCCTCGAAGAGTGTGTTGAGGAGAAGGGAATTGAACATGTATGTTAGGTGCTCCATGCAAACACATCTGCAGTGTGCTGCTGATGGTGGGCAGATGGGCATGCAAGGAGCCAAACTCATTCCTTCCAACAGGGTCTGGTGCATCAGCCTCTGGGATCGTCTGTCTCTGACTCTCACCTGGAGCATCTTCTCCTTCCCTGGTCTCAGTATTTCTGAACACTAGTCTCAGAGGAGACAGCATTACATAGGGTGCAGGGGCCACTGGTGCAGTGGCTCAGGAGGCAAGAGCAAGGAGTCAGCACCACAACCACCCATAACCCATCCACAACTCCATCCACTCTGCTTCCAAGGAATCTGACATCCTCTTCTGATCTCCACGGGCACCAGACATGAACATGATGCACAGACATATGTGCAGGTAGAACACTCACACACATAAAATAAAAACTAATGAAAGAACCATACAAAAGCCAGCAAGATAACAGTAGGTAAGAGTGTCTGCCACTGGGGCTGTTGACCTGTCAGGCTCCAGGATTCAGATGGTGGAAGGAGAGAACTGATCCCCACAAGCTGTAGTAGAGAGAGACAGAGTAAATAAATGTAATAATTTTTTTAATTACACAAGTTCATGTGTATTGAATAGTACCTTGTATGAAATAAGTTTAGCATCAGGAGAGATTCTTTTCAAAGATGGGAGAGTATTGAGAAAATTCACCCCATAAAGGCCGATGTCCAGCTACAACTGTGTCAGAGGATGGGAAGGGATGTCCCCAGCATCTCTCTTCGAGGTATGGACACTAAGACCGTGAGCCTACCTGAGCAGAGAGGGGCCTGGATGGGGTCTTCTCATACAGTGAACACACACCAAGTGAGAACAACACAGGACAGCTACAGAAGGCAACGCATAACAGAATCCAGACATGAAAGAAGACATACGATGTGAATCTATGTATGAAAAATATAAAGCCCAGGAAATGGACAAATAGGCCACTGGTTTTAGGGCCACTGGCTCTAAACACTGTAAAGAGAAACAAGGAATAAATAGTTACAAGACCCAGGTAATGGATCACCTGGGCCAGGGGGCAGAAGGCATAATCTCTGAAGGAGTCACAGTCTATAGGCGCTCTTAAGGACTCCTGCTCATGTTTTACTTCTTACTATAGTGTTAGCATCTGTTCGTGTAGTTGACAATAAAAATGGTTTTAACTTCTGAGCCGAACAGCATGGTTCAGTCAACCTCTTTTCCTTCCTTCTCCCCTTCTCTTACCCTTCTCACCTCCCCCTTTTAGTTTTTCAGCTTTTCCCTGGAAGTAAACAGGCTAAATGTCCTCTTAGGTGTTCAAAAATTAGCAGTGATTAATAGCCCCTGAAGTCCAATGACACGGTGTCATAGCTGAGTTCCTTTGTATCTTGTTCCAATTGCTTCTTGGGTCTTGGAAATTGCTTAGCAAGAGCTAGGCATTCCTAATGGCTCATGCTGGCACACGGTGTTTTGATGGGGAGTTGCCCTGGCAGGAACAGCCTCCTGGCAAGTGCTGCTTGGCTCAGCACTTGCTCCAGGGACACTTGGCCAGCTGGTTGGCTGGGGCCACTGCTGTGGGCGGTGCCCAGGATGGTCTCGAAGAGCTTCCAACATGTTAGCCCAGCTCTCAGAACACATGAAGTGCCCTCAGGTGCCACACCCATCTGTGGGACCAGATCACTGACACAGCCTATGATCCCCACAACATCTGTCCTGTCAATGTCTGGATGCTCTGCACAGATGTGGGAGCCTTGCCCTGAGGCTTCCTCCTTCCTACCCTTTCACCAAGCCCACCCCTTGCTCCTTGCCTGGGCTCAGAGTCTTCCATTATACCATGCCACTGTGCTATCCTCTGTACTGTCCCAGATGGTTTTTCTAGGGTATTATTGGAGGAGAAATGGCTGGTGGACAAGTAGGACCCAGTAATGAGCCAAAATAATTGCAATTTGCCCAGAGAATGCAAATAGCTAAGACTGTTGCTTCCCGTGGCCTCTCAGTGCTCACATCCATGAAGCCACCTCTCAACCACATGCTGACCCCAGCTGCCCTTCGAGAACACACACCACCAGCCCCTCCCATTCAGCCTATCCCAGTCACCTACTCTGCCATCTTCCTTGTACTGTCTAAGTTCACAGACATCTACCGCCAGCATTCTCTACCTTCTGGAACTTTCTCAGAGACTAGTAAGTCAGAAGGTTGGTTCTCTCAAAGGTTTAGCACCTCCTAAACCCATCGCTTGATGGCTAGGAGACTTTGGGCAAATTATTCAGGCTCTCTGAGCCTCCATTTTCCCTTCTGTAAACAAGAGGAATGGGGCGTCCCTCAGACAGCTGATGTAGTAACTGAAGACTGATGCTTGCTTGTATTGATGAGCACACAGAAGATGACCCATGCAAAGGAATGCACACTTATCAAAGTAAGCTGTGTGAACTCCCTACAGAGTCCTCACTCCTTGTAAAGGGGAGACCTTCTCAAACCATCCAACTTGAAATCCGTAATCTGACATATTGTGCCTCCCGGTCTGAGGCAGTAGGACGTACCCAGAACTCATCATGAATTATTCGGCCCCAACTGTTCACTTGATAGTCCCAAGCCTCTAGCCTGGCACTATCTCAAAGAATTTTGTCAAATGATGGATGTTCCTCATCTGTGCTGGGCGACAAATAGGCACCACTCACAAGTGAGGGCTCGAATGTCCACAACAAAACCAGAGAGCAAGAGAGTCAATGGATTGAGACTTCAGCTGCCACACAAACCTAGGATGTCCCACGTGGAGCAATCGGTACAAAGCTCTGACATCCCATACAGAGAGCACAAGGACGAGAGTGATATGTTAAATTGTTAAAACCTACTTTAAAATAATCCTAGAATAACTGGGGAAACTGAATACGAAATAGATTCTAGTGCTTTTCTGGATTTGTTGTTGATTTCCTTGGGTGTGAAAAGGTACTGCTCGTATTTTTAAGAAATGTACATTGAGCCGGGTGGTGATGGCGCACACCTTTAATCCCAGCACACAGGAGGCAGAGCCAGGTGAATCTCTGTGAGTTCGAGGCCAACCTGGGCTACCAAATGAGTTCCAGGAAAGGCGCAAAGCTACACAGGGGAACCCTGTCTTGAACCCCCCCCCCAAAAAAAAAGAAAGAAAGAAAGAAAGAAAGAAAGAAAGAAAGAAAGAAAGAAAGAAAGAAAGAAATGTACATTGAAGGGGGTGGGGTGTCACTCAGGGGTAGAGCACTTGCTAGTACACTCAAGACCCTAGGTTTAATTGGGGGTGGGGATGCTGAAGTACCTAAGGCCTGTGCATCACACTTTCTGGAAACTCCAGTCAGGTTTTAGAGGACTAAACAGAGAGATATTTAGCCTTGCACTGGGTGCTACCACTTTGGGAAGAGCAGTTGTTAGAGGACACAGCACAGAGGGAAGAGATCCCACTCTGCTTTGGAACAGCAGAAGTCCCAGACCAAAGCCTCTGGAGGTTGGGTGTTGATTCCCCAGCTTTGCTGGAGTGCCTGTCTCCCCACACACTGAAGGAGCAAGTGCATCTGCACCGCATTCCTGGCTCTCCTGTATGCATGGGTCTTTCCTGCCCTCCCTGATGCTGCAGAGTGCGCATGCCCCACCTCAGGCACTTTGAAGATGCAACCAGCTGAGTGCCCCAGGCACAGGCTGGCATGTTTTACAATGAGGAGGGTGCGGGCCACTCCACCATTAAAGCACATTCTAGAGAGGCTTGGACCAGGCTAACCGCCCAAGCCCATAAAGTCCAATTGCCTCAACCACGTTCTTAGCCAAACCCCTGAGAATTTGCCATAAATACGACCCAGGCATCTGGATTAGCACAGTGGAGTTTCCATCAGGACTCCAGAGCTCCCATTCAGAACTCCGCAGTCCATCTTCAAAAGCACAATGACCTGCGGATCAGGATTCTGTGGCCAAGCCTTCAGCTGCGCCTCAGCCTGTGGGCCCCGGCCTGGCAAATGCTGCATCTCCGCAGCTCCCTACCGCGGCATCTCCTGCTACCGAGGACTCTCAGGGGGCTTCGGCAGCCGCAGCGTCTGCGGGGCCTTCCGCTCTGGCTCCTGTGGACGCAGCTTCGGATACCGCTCTGGAGGCGTCTGTGGACCCACACCCCCCTGCATCACCACAGTCTCTGTCAATGAGAGCCTGCTCACACCCCTCAACCTGGAGATCGACCCCAATGCTCAGTGTGTGAAGCATGAGGAGAAGGAACAGATCAAGTGTCTCAACAGCAAGTTTGCGGCCTTCATCGACAAGGTGGGTGTCCTGGAGCAGCCCCTTCCTGGAGCCCACCATAGGCATGGTTGAGGCTCAACACTGAGGGCCACAGGAGGCAGAAAGACCTCTTATATTGAACTCCTGGTCTCAAGGGAGAGGTGTGTCCAGATGGGCACACTAAGAACCCACAGGGATCTTCTGCCAGTCCTGAGAAGCAGGGCTGATGGCCAGGCTGCCCTGGGCACAAACAGACTGCAGGAAGGTCCAGGAGACGGCAGCATGGGGCTTTGGGCAGCCCAAAGAGGAAGGTTGCACTTGAGCTGACAGGAAGGGATGTAGACTGCTGGGAGGGGGCAGAGGCCAGCCTAGTTAGCTCTTCCAAATGGCCTGTGACACTGTCTCCCTGGCTCCATGCCAGTCCCTCATCCTTGGATGCGAATGTGGGTGCTCTGCTTGTGAGGGCTTCTGCCTTCCTAGCTTCAGAGGCGAGTACCAAGCCCAGCATGGGACACTGAAATGGCCACCTGCATCTGTGAGTGTGGGCACTGCCCGACCCCTTGTGCTCTCCCCAAGTGGGAAGGCTGAGGCAGGGCCAAGATAAGGGAATGGAGAGTTGGGCTCCTTCCCAGAGACTTCCACCTCCTCTCCACCATCATCCCAGATCTGCACCTGAACCCTTGTCATTCCCATGGCAGGTGCGCTTCCTGGAGCAGCAGAACAAGCTGCTGGAGACCAAGTGGCAGTTCTTCCAGAACCGCAAGTGCTGCGAGAGCAACGTGGAGCCGATGTTCGAGGGCTACATCGAGACACTGAGGAGGGAGGCTGAGTGTGTGGAGGCGGACAGCGGGAGGCTGGCTGCTGAGCTCAACCATGCCCAGGAGGCCATGGAGGGCTACAAGAAGAGGTGAGGACAGTGTATGGGGAGCTGACACAGGATTTCACTAGATGGAAACCCAAGGCACAGGAAGTGACATTGTTTCCAGGAAAGTGTGTGGCCCCCGGGCTATGGCATTGGTAGATCCTGCCATCTATGGAATTTCTGTCTAGACAGTCACCTGAAGGGGACCTGGTGCCTTCGGTCAGACTCTAACTCAGCTGGAAACTGTCTAGCACTGGGCCCCACTCCCCTCTGGGGGAGGACACTCACGGGCACTCTACCTGCTCCACCTGCCTTTTGGCCTCTGTACTGTGGCAGCCAAGTCGATGCAGCCTGGGGCATTAGGAAGCCAGGACCCAGGCCCAGAATGTCCCACGGCCTTAGGTTCTCAGTCCTGGGTCTCTGGGTCTTTCAGCAGCTAGGCTAGAACTGGCATGTATGTGAGGGAAGGCTAGGACTATATACCCAAGAATACATGATGTTCACTTTGAGGCTGAGCCTTCCTCCTCTCCTAAGGGGATCTTCAAGCAGGACTGGCTGTGTGGGGTTCAGAAACACCCTTCTCTGTCTTACCTCTCCTCTCTTTATGTCAGGTACGAGGAGGAAGTTTCTCTGAGAGCCACAGCTGAGAATGAGTTTGTGGCTCTGAAGAAGGCAAGTAGCAGGGGTGTGGGAGGCAGGGTAACATGGATACCTGAGGGACACACTGTGTTTGAAGAGAGTAACTGGTGCTAATTTAAAGGGAGCAAGGTTATGAACCTTTCCATGAAGGATGGGAAATTCCCTGAGAAGCTACTCAGTGAATGCCATGTCAAGCCTGTGACAAAGGGCAAAGTACCTGGACTGTCTATTGGCCCTGCTGCAGTGGATGGTTACATTGACCTCTGCTGCCTTATCTTGCTTTAAAGGCTGTAGTCTGTGGCTTGCGTCCGAGGGACCCACTGGGCTTTGTTCTGCCACTGAGCAATTGTGTGGTCTACCTCCCACTCCACAAGTCAGGCCACGAAACCAGGACTCAACCAAGTATCCAAGGAATGATGGAAGAGGGCAGGACAGGTTCCAATGGCAGAGCTGGAACCCATCTGGGAGGCTGGCTGGAGCAGTACAGAATCATTTGGGGCCAAGGTTAAGAGGCAGGGGGAGTCTGCAAAGCATGACAGTCTCCACAGAGAAGAGCTGCCAAGTGCATGCTGGGAAGGGAAGCAGAGATGGTTTGCACATAGAAACACTGGGACCCTTCTTCTGTATCCTGCATGGGATGGATGAGAAAATAGGCTCACACATCCCTCCTTCCCAGGACGTGGACTGTGCCTACCTGCGCAAGTCAGACCTGGAGGCCAATGCAGAGGCCCTGACCCAGGAGATCGACTTCCTGAGGAGACTGTATGAGGAGGTGAGGGCAGCAGCCAGGTGGAAGCCTGGCAAGCAGACTGAAGACAGTTGTTCCATGGCTGTGAAGTCCTGTGTGGAGCAGGGGAGGTCTGAGAGGCTTACACCAGTATGTGGGCATAGACTGAATTTTCAACAAGCTTTTGACTGCTGTTCCCTCTCCCACAGGAGATCCGAATCCTCCACGCCCACATCTCAGACACCTCTGTCATCGTCAAGATGGACAACAGCCGGGACCTGAACATGGACTGCATTGTGGCTGAGATCAAGGCTCAGTATGACGACATTGCCACCCGCAGCCGGGCAGAGGCTGAGTCCTGGTACCGCACCAAGGTGAGTGGTCACAACACCTGTCCTTAGACACGACAGTGGAAGGGCTCCAGGATCCATCAGAAAAGGTTCATGCACCCCAATTTCGGGAAGACTGCAGGCAGCCCTCAGGTGGAAGAGGCAGCCCCGGCTGAGCACTGTGCTGCTGCTGTGCATCTTGTACATCTTGCACACTCAGCGGCGGTGTGCTCACTGGGTCGATGTTGCATCCTGTGCCTCATGGGCATCTCTGCTTCTCCATCCCCAGTGTGAGGAGATGAAGGCCACAGTGATCCGTCACGGGGAGACCCTGCGTCGCACCAGAGAGGAGATCAATGAGCTGAACCGCATCAACCAGAGGCTGACAGCCGAGATTGAGAACGCCAAGTGCCAGGTATGTAGGGGTCAGCTGTGCTGAGACCAGGGAGGCTGGGTGCCTACTCAGTGCCATAGGGTCAGCATGTGGCCTGCTTGGATCTTACCATTTAGTATACCTCCTGTTTATATGAACAGAATCCTGACCACAGTCACTCTGACTGAACCACATCTCTAAAGAAAAAGTTCTTATTTGATGGTGAAGGATGTTTCCCAGCACCAGGTAATATATAGAGCAACCCAGGGATCATAGGTGATCTCATTCTCTTCTGTGTCCCCAGAACACCAAGCTGGAGGCTGCAGTGACCCAGTCTGAGCAGCAGGGAGAGGCCGCCCTCACTGATGCCCGCTGCAAGCTGGCTGAGCTGGAGGCTGCCCTGCAGAAAGCCAAACAGGACATGGCCTGCCTGCTCAAGGAGTACCAGGAGGTGATGAACTCCAAGCTGGGGCTGGACATCGAGATCGCCACCTACAGGCGCCTGCTGGAGGGCGAGGAACACAGGTGAGTCCATTTTGGAGCCCACTAGGTTTCCTAGAGGCTGTACCCAGCAGGACTGCATGGGAGGTTGATTGGACCATGGACCTGGGCACCAGGGGACTGTAACTAGCAAGGGGGAGGTCTATTGCTCCACCCTTTGGCATTGTTATAAATAGACCTTTGGAATAAAGGTCTGGGCTGGTGGATAAGGATCCAGGCTCCCTCGAGTCTATCCTGTGTTTTCTCTCTCCCTTCTCTGCTTCTAAGTCTCTTATTCCTCATTCCTCAAGAGTTCCTGGGGTAAATAAGTGTGGGGGCTGGTCCTCAACAAGTCCCTCTCAGAGGAACCAAACCCCATCTTGCCTTTGGCTGGACTGGCTTGACCAATAGCTGGATTCTGGGGATGAAATCTCTCATTGTTCCCTTTGAGACTGTGTTCACAGTGGGCCATATTTTGATCGTGTTTTGTGGGCAAGTTCTGACATTTGGAGCACAGTTTGGGGGCCTGTGTTTGCTACTATATTGGGCTTCATCAATTCTTTTCTTGTCTTCCCTCAGACTGTGTGAAGGTGTTGGAGCTGTGAATGTCTGTAAGTATTGGGGGGACTTCACTCCCAGGGACAGCAGGCAGTGTTTCTGAAAGGAAGGGTTTAGATGGGTATTATGTGCACAGTTGCAGGAGGGGTTTGGGGTCATGTAAAAAGACCACGTCTTTGGGTCTAGATAGAACCAGAGTGCTTCACAAGAAGCGGGTCTGGCTTTTAATACCAGGAGTTAAGGGCTAGGGATAGGGGTCCTTAGGATCAGGCGACTTTCTCGGCTACCGCCCCTCCCCCAATCCTCGCTCAGATCCTTTCTTCCTGGACCCGCAGGTGTCAGCAGCTCCCGCGGAGGGGTCGTGTGTGGGGACCTGTGCGTATCAGGTTCGCGGCCAGTGACCGGCAGCGTCTGCAGCGCCCCTTGCAGCGGGAACTTGGCGGTGAGCACGGGCCTGTGTGCGCCCTGTGGCTCTGCTGTGTCTTGCGGCCGTAAATGTTAGGAGCTGTGTCCACCCGGGCATGGCTTTTCTCCCTCTGAGCTGTCTCTGGCTGCCCAGTACTGGGACCTGGAACAAGGCGCTCAGCAACTTGCTCGCTTTGAAGTGACCCTCTCACTCTCAGTCCCTCTGGTCTCCCTGGATGACCCGTGCTCTCAGAAGGGAATGCTGGGATGGGCTTCTAGAAGTCCCTTTGGAGCCGCAGGGTGGGGGTCTGGAGGGTGGGGCTAGGCGAGCGCTGACCCTGCTTACCCGGGAACTAGTTGCTAGAGTCACAGCTGTCCCTTCCTCTGTAATCTCTGTCTTGATCTGTTTCCAATAAATTAATGTAGTCAACCCTGAGCCCTGTCTGTGTCTCTGTTAGCCCTCTGAGGAGTCAGGGTTCCTGTCTCCAGCATCACATGGGGAAAGCTGGGCGTCCAGGACAGTCTTGTCCCTGGACTCCCATCAGTCTTAGACCTGGGTGAGACATGTTTTTCCCATACCACCTTAAAAGTACATCTCCCCAGATGGAGGGGAATGGCCGTCAGAGATTAGCAAGGCTGGGGCAGGGGCAGTCTCTTAGTTAAGGGGTGCACCTGCCATGAGTCCGGTGTTTGTTGCTTGTGTTCATTTCCTGTAACCTCCACTACCTCCCAGAAAACAGCCAGAGCACTTTTGTAAATGATGGGCAATGAGCATCGCATTCCCCAGTGCCTGAAGCTTGAGGAAACATCACTCACTGTCGGATGGGGAAGACTCATACCCAAGTAATTTACTGGACTCCTAAAGGCATGAACATACGAATGTGATGTAAAGCTTCCAAAAACGCCTTTGATTTGGCTGTCTTTTCTTAATGGAGTCCCTCTGGGGTTTGGAGCCCTGCCAGAGCTGTTGCCTTGCTTCAAATACAGCAAAGAGCACACAGCAGCAATCCAGGCCGCTCTGTCTCTTCCCAGCTGAGTAAAGTAGGCTGCTTGCTTGCTTGCTCTCTCTCTGCCTGTTTACACAACGCTAAGACAGGGATGACAAAAGGGGCCCCCAACTCAGGTTCCATGAGAGAGGAAATCAGTTTCACAGATGTACAATAACCAGGCAGGAGCAACCACTATCTGCATTAATTAGTTATTGCTCTTTTGTAGGATGTAAAGTAAAATGTCTCCAGGGGTCAGAACTACCACCAGCCTCTTATTACATGTATATTCATGAACAGAAGTCACAAGCATGGAAAGAAATGTCCATATCCTACAACTAGTGGCTGGAACAGCAAGGCTGTCCTATGACTTTAAGGCTTGTCCATTAACATACATCTTTACAGCAGAACACATCTCAAAACTTCTACTCCCCGTCTCAGAAGATGTTGCAGAGATGGAAGCCCCCACGATGAAGACTACTGAGAGAGCAGGAGAGAGTGGCCTGAACGAAGGCTTTGTCAGAGGTAGGGCCAAGCCAGTGCCAGCCATCTCTGATAGACAGAGCCCCAGAGTTCCCAGAGTGTATGATTCTTCTTGACAGCCCTCTGTCATATAACTAAGAAGTAGAGCCTATATCCAGATTCTAGCCCTGAAGTCCCATCCCAGACCCAGCCCAGCCACAGCCACAGCCACAGCTAGAACAGCAGCCCAACTACAGCCCAGCCACAACTACAACTCAGTCCAAGCCCCAGCCACAGCCTAGCCCAGCCACAGCCCAGCCACAGCCTTCTAGGACCCTTCTGTTCAGAAGCTCATATCAAGCTCCAGTCTTGGTGGGCCACTTCTTGGCCCCTCCCTGTCAACCTCGCTGCTCTCACCAGCCAGGCTGGGCCTTGGCAGACCACTGGGTGGCTCTACCATCAGTCCTTCATCTTGCTGAGCTCCAATCCTCTTTTTTCTCTGTTTCAGCTACACAACTTTCACATCCTCCAAGCTTCAGGGATTTGTGAGTGCAGCATAGGGATGTGAGCATCCTACACGTGATGGTTAATCTAGATTGTCAACGTAATTGGTTCTGGGATCAGCTTAGAAACCTGTTCCTGAGCATATCTATGAGGGTGTCCCCTGGAAAGACTAGCTGAGGGGGAAGACCCTCCCCCAGAGTGGGCAGCACGTTTATGGCCCAGCTATAAAGAAGTCTGAGAGGAAGATAATGCTGCTTTGGCCCGCCTGTCTTTGCTCCTTGTTGGTGAGCACATCTAGTCTGTTGTTTGCAGTGTTACCAGCATCCTTCATTTCTTCAGCCTTGCATCCTGGGCTGAGACCAATGAGTCTGAGACTTTGGTGCCAGACGGGGACAGCTGAGAGATGTGCAGCCTCATAGATTCCACAGCTATGCGGGCTTCAGCTTCCCTGGTGTGCAGCCAGCCATTGCTGGACTTGATGTGTAAGCCGTTCATCCCCTTTGTAATGTGAATGCATTCTATGGGCCCTGCTCCACTAGAGAACCCTGATTACTACAGCATGTGTGTGTACTGGTTAGGCAGGTGTCACAGGAGGACTCGGAGTCAACTAGGAGCCGTGATAGCCACATGCCACCAAACAGCATTCTGGGAAGGGTTCCTCTGGATGTCTTTGATGTTCCAGCCCCTGGGTTTGTCTGCCTGTTCCTGCCTGCTGTTGATCTATCTGCAGCCGAGTGACGTCAGCTGCCTTAGGCTTTGCACCGCTTTTGTGAAAGGAATTCTAAATGCTTCCGGAGGGCTGTGCGTGAAGATCGGGGCAGTGCACACTTGGCACACGCAAGGCCCCGGGTTCAATCTCCAGCACTGTGATAAACACATTTTTAAATGACTTCAAGGAGTTATGTAAGATGGGACATGCTAATAGTCAGGGAAAACACAAAATATTCCTGGATAGGTCAACTTATTCCATAAAGTCTCAATCTGTCCACAGCTACTTATATGGTTGGGCCCTAAAGACAGGTGAATGAAACAGTCACTGTTCTCATGGGGTTTAAATAGAGATATGAACTCGGGTCAGCTTTTGGCACATCTGAGTGCTATGAACTGTGAGGCAGGGATGTAGTGGGTACAAGGAGCCAACAGAAGGCCATCTTTATGGACGGACCTCTTGGCATGGGCATTCCCAAGGAATCTTCCCCTTGGGGCCTGAGATCCTGACAAGTCTGTGTGAGCAGAGTACAGTTTATTAAGGAGGAGAGAGGAAAGGAGAGGGAGAGAGAGAGAGAGAGAGAGAGAGAGAGAGAGAGAGAGAGAGAGAGAAGAGAGAGAGACCTAAGCACTCTCGTGTGTGTGTGTGTGTGTGTGTGTGTGTGTGTGTGTGTGTGTGTGTGTGTGGTGGCTTTTTAAGTTATTGTAACTTATTGTCAAAGGATGTAATTTACAAAAATTAAAGTGTAAAAAATAAGTAAAGATTAAATTTTAAGAAAAAACATATGCGCTGGTTTATTTATCCTAAAGAATTCCTTCTTGTGGGAGCTGGAGAGATGACCTAGCAATTGAGAAGCATTTATTCTTCCACAGGACCTGAGTTCAGTGCACAGCACTCATGTCAGAGGCTCAAAACCACCTGTAACTCCAGGTCTAGGGAATTTAATGCCCTCTTCTGGCCTCTTCAGGAGCCTACATACATGTTGCAAATATTCATGCAGGCATACACGTGTACACATAAAAATAAAAAATAAATCTTAAAAAAACTGTAGGGGGCTCATGAGATGCATTGTTCAGGTGTGGATTAAGAGATAAATGCCCAGAGTCCAGTCAAAAAAAGAAAAGATGGATTCTATGAGCAAGGGGCATCAAGATCATGAAGGGAAAATCTACAGAAACCACCAAACCAAGCTAATAGGAACTCACGAACTTTACACTAACAACTGTGGAGTCCTCACGGGACTGGACTAGGCCCTCTGCATAAGCAAGACAGTTGTGTAGCTTGTTCTGTTTGAGGGGCCCCTGGCAGTGGGATCAAGATCTATCCCTGATGCATGAGCTGGCTTTCTGGAGCCCATTAGCTATGGTAGGACACTTGCACAGCCTTGGTGCAGGGGAGGGGCTTGGACCTGCCTCAGCTGAATGTACCAGGCTCTGCTGACTATCCATGGGAAGCCTTACCTTTTCAGAGGAGGGGATGGGGAGTGGGATGTCGGAGAGGGATGGAGGGAGCAGGAGGAGGGATGAGAGGGAGATCTGTGGTTGATATGTAAAATGAATAAAAAATTTAATTAAAAAAGAAGAGATAAATATCCATAAATTAGATGCAAAGTCGCATGCTCAGTCTTTAACAAATATGACCCATTTGTTGCTCTAATACTCATTTCAGATTGTCTCTCAGAAAAGGGGCTCTTTTGTCTTCAGGCGTCTTCTGTGAATTGGGCAGTGTGTTAAATTCATTCAGCCAGTAACACATATACACTGTCCTAAATATGGATCTTCCTTCCTTCCCATGACGCTTAATTTCCCATCTTCCTCTCCTGCCTCACGCTTGTAATGAGACGCAATGACTGAACTGGGGACAACCCTGCTTCCTTCAGAAGTCACCTCAACTCAGAGCAAATGACTCCTCATAAAGCTACCAGGCGGGTCCCCTCCATCCCTCACTGGAATGTAGTCCATGGCTTGGGGAACCTCTCAGAGAACAGGTCCCAAACCACAGATATTCTGGTGATTCAAAGGACCCTAGCCTTAGCCTAGACCTGGCCCCAGGCCCTCAGGATCTCTGGACAGACACCAGGGAAGTCAAAACATAGGGGTTGGAAAGGAAAAATATGGGCAGCCAGTCTCCAGGGAGAGGGATGCAGGATGCTGCCTGTGTCCCAGAGATGTTTGTCTGCACTTCCCTCAAAGGCCCCTCACTGATGCATGCACTGAAATTGGAGCTCAAACAAAAACAAAAAACAAAAAACTGCCTTTGAAAAATCAAACTCATTACCTCCCAGCAAAATACAAGGGACATGAAGCTGGACTCTGGAAGCTCACAGGGAGGGCTGCACTCCCAGGGTTCCTTGTGTGGGGAGAGTCAGTAAGAATGAGTATGTGATTAGAGGAGACCAGAGATGATCCACTGTGGCCACCAGCAAGCCAAGTTTCCATCCATTCCTTTTCCATGAGACTGTCGTGTTTACCCAAGACAAGGGCCTTTCGGATACCTGTTCCTCAGGTGCTGCATCAGGAAAGCAGCAGACACTCTGGCACTTACACTCCTTAAAAGGCAATGTGGGGCCTCTGGCTAATGACGCACTGGGGCCCCACCCAGAAATGTGGAGAGCAGGAACTATTGTTCCCAAGACACACTGATGATGTAATCCTTTTCGCAAGGGGAAAGAATGTGACCTCTCTAAACACTCTCTGCTCTCCAGCCTTGCTCTGGTCACCCCACCTTCAGAAAAACTGTCCTCTCTTCTGTCCTTTGTGAAAACCCAGACCAAACTATCCCTCAGGTTTGGAAGTAGAGAATGTTTCCCCGTGCCTCAGTGTGCTGCTCCTGGCCCACCACCATCATTTCCTAAATTAGAACTCAGACCTGGACCACCCAGTGTTGTCTATCTTGGCCCAGCTTCGACCTGAGCCTGGCCTTTAGTGTGTATCAGGACAGCAGAGGGAGAGGGAGAGATATGACCTTCCCCATCCCATCCTTCTTTATCGCCATTCATTTCTGTGCCAGTGTCCCGCCTCCAGAGAGCAGGGCTAGAGTGTCTTACTCACTGTCAAGTATCCAGGGCTAAGAACTATATGGGATCTTATATAACATTCCAGTAGGTACTGTGTGTTGTGGTGCATGCTTATAACCCCAGCACTCGGGATGCTGAGGCAGGGGAATTTTGAGTTCAGTCCTGGGCCATATAGGAAGTTCCATGCCAGTCTGAGTCGCATAGTGAAATACACACACACACACACACACACACACACACACACACACACACACACCCTGTCTCAAAAACTGGGTAGGGAGCCAGACGGTGGTGGCGCATGCCTTTAGTCCCAGCACTCGGGAGGCAGAGCCAGGCGGATCTCTGTGAGTTCGAGGCTAGCCTGGGCTACGGAGTGAGTTCCAGGAAAGGCGCAAAGCTACACAGAGAAACCCTGTCTCAAAAAACAACAAAACAAAACTGGGTAGGGGTGCTGGAATGTAGTTGCATAGTAGAGCACTTGCCTAGCATGTACAAGTCACTGGGTTCATTATCCTCAACTCCAAAGCAAAGACTGATAGAATAAGGGCATGGGTGAGTAGACAGAGGACAGCTCTGTCAGGATAGTGGACTGTGGACCCCAGCAAACAGTCTGTGGGATTTACTCACTTCTCATTTTCTCCACCCTACAATTCATCTGCCATCATAAAGATCCGAGTCGTACAGAAACAAGTCCCCCAAAGTGTAACTCACTTTGTACCCACACACCGTCACATTCTTCCACAGTATTATTGGGTTGGAGCCAATGGGTCAGAACTCGGCTGTGGGGTAGCCTGGAAGTCAGGTTCAGACAGGCTGGCTGCTTAGCCACCACTGAAAGTTTATTAAAAGGGGAAGCCTAGAAAAAAAGGGATGGGGCAAGTCAGAGGAGCAGGGCACAAGGTTCCAGTAAGCCACAAGCCGTGTCTACAGGATGACGCCAGCGTCCCGTCTAGTTCCAGGTGAGGTGCAAAAGAGACGAGGAGGTGAGGGCCCGCTCTGTGGGCGAGGGAATCTGAGACAAGAGGGCCAAGTCTTTGGGCAGAAGCATGCGTTCCTAGTCTTCTCTGGCGGGAAGCGGGGAGGAAGGGGTTCAACATTCGCGCAAGCCAAGGCAGCCAAAGCCCCCGGCACAGCCTGCGGAGCTGCAGAGCGCGCAAACACCGCTGGGGGCGCTCATGTCCGGGCCACGGGAACAGACTCCAGGACCTCCAGGGACATCGCTGCCTGGAGCTGCATGGAGAGCCAGGAGAGAGGTGAGACCAAAGGACTCAGGGAAGCCTTCCCGCCCTACCCCTGCCAGGGAGGCCCATAGACTTCTCCAAGACCCTCCTGGGCACCCGAAGGGAGGTTGGGCTCCCACACAGGAATAGATAACAGTCCTCTTCCAGAACACACACAGGGAATCACCCCCTGAGAAGAAACTACTCCACAATCTCGATCTGAACAAAGAGATAGATAAACCCCTTCTGAAAGGAATGGGGGGGGGGGGGATGCCAGAAGAGCTCACATCTTATCCAAGTCACTTACCCGCACTCCCTGCCCCAAGTCCCAGACAAAGCCTGTGGTAAAAACGAAGAAACAGCTAAGTCAATCCCCACACCAGGTTCCCCAAGACAGACACCTCTGACTCCCACGCCCCCAGATTAGGTAAAGCCTTCCAGCCTGCAACCTCTTTGGGTCTGGCCCTGGCTCCTACCACTGTCTCCTTGTCTTGAGACAAATGTCTCTGCTGTCTGACACTGACTTCACCCACACCAGTGCTGCAGGGAAGAGCAACAGGACAGCCAGAGCCTGACACCCATGCTCTCGCCACATGATACCTCACCTCTGCTCCTCGCCCTCCAGCAACCTGCGGTAGGTGGCGATCTCAAAGTCCAGGCCCAGCTTGACGATCATGAGCTCCTGGTACTCACGCAGCTGCCGGGCCATTTCCTGCTTGGCCTTCTGCAGGGCGGCCTCCAGCCAGGCCAGTTTACCTTTAGCACTGCTTGAGGCCACATCCTGCTGGGCCTCCACATCTTTGGCTTTCTCTAGTTCTCGGGGCTGGGAAGGAAACAAAGACCATAGATAGAAAGATAGCCTCAGCCTCATTACCCCCTACCAGCGAAGGTGGGAAGATGATCTGTGGTCAGGAGGAAGTGGAGACCTGCTCTGAAATGTGTGTACTGGAGTATGTCGAGACCATGAGATTAAAAAGAAAAAACTGCCCGCTCCCGCACTCGGGATTGACACTGGAGGCCACCAACGGGAACGGCTAAGAACTCTGTGTCTCAACGATAGAACTCCTCAATAAAGATGTGCCAATGTTCTTTATCAAGAAAACCGCAGTTAGTGTTTCATAAGGAATGAACAGTATCTGAGGTTCAAACACACAATCCCAGCTACTTGAGAGGTTGAGGCAGGAGGGTCAAAAGGTCAAGCCTTTCTAGACTCCAGAGAAGTCAAGGCCCACTTGAGAAACTCATGGAGACCTCACCTCACACTGAAAAAGTGGATCGAGGGCTGGGGAGTAGCTCATTAGCAAAGTGCTCACTGCTGTGGGAATGGCTCTGGACCCTGCCACCGGTACCCCCAAATCAGAAACCAAAAGGAAGTGAGCAGAAAGACCCCTTTTCCATAGGCTCTAGAATGCACATCTCTGGAAACAGTATTCATAACACAGTCTTGGTGAGGGCTCCCGCTGCTTGGGCAATGGGGGCAGCTATGGCTAGTGGGAGACTCGGCCACTGTAGGCCTTCCCACCCTTTCTTGTCACCCCCGCTAGAACCCCTCACCAGCTCATTTCCCTCAAAGCCACCAGCTTGCAAACAAGGAACCATATGCCAAGAATACACCCCAAGCCCCAGACACTTGGATATGCAAAAAGTAAAACCAGACCCAGATCAAAAGCCCTGGGCAGGGGCACAGAATGAGCCAGGCAGACTTAATAAAGAGGGCTTTGGGGGCAGAGAGAGGAGGCTGGAGAGCCTGAGTCACAAACACCTTCAGGACCTGCCTGGAGGAAGTAAAAAAGACAAGGCCAAATGCCAAACACACAAAATCCTGTTCCCAGAGGGACTTGATCTCTCTCACCGCCCCCGCCCCCTGGAATGGCCAGGACTTTTCCTACATGCTTTCAGGATTTGCTTTCTCTAGAGACACATTCCTCTAGAAGCATGGAGTCAGAGCCCTTCCTCTCCTGTAAGACAGTATCACTGCTGTCAGAGCAAAGGATACAGTCAGGAGTGGCGGAGACAGTGGCCAGCCAGGAGCTTGTGCCCTGTGAGGAGTAGCCAGATGTTCCCGTGGGAAATCACGGGTTGCTACTGCCAGCTCTTCATGTTTGGTTCGGTTTTGTGGGGGGCAAAGGGGGCAGCTTTTGTTTCTCTGTATTCTTTCTGTGGGTTTGCTTGCTTGTTTTGGGACAGTGTCTCACTCCATTTATCCTAGCCCTACCTGGACCTCATCAAGCAGCCCAGACTGGCTTCAACTGGAAATTCTTCTGCTTCAGCCTCCCAAGCACTGGGATTAGGGCTCTATCTTATGTTTAGTTTTTCAGCAAGGGACATGAGAACCAGCGCAAACATTCTGCTAATGAGCCAGAACTAAAGCTCTAACCAACCATGTAACTCAGACCCCTCTTGAACTTAGGATACAATGCAGGGTGGCCTAGAACATGAGGTCTTCTGGGTGCTGAAGTTAGAGATGTGTGCTACCACACCCACCTTGATTTTCATGTGTTTAAGGAAAAACTGGAAAACTGCGTTTCTGGTAAATCTTACCATTTCTGAACATAAGCTTAGAATCATTACAGGGCAAAACAAAAACCAAACCAACCTAGAGACATTAAAAAATATACAAACACGTATAAAGGGAAGACCAAGCAATATGCACTGATACATATCCTCTTGGTTGTCTTTCCATCTAAAACAGAGCCCAGGCAAAAAGAAGCATGAGCTGCACAGGCAGCCAACACTTCTGTACACACACATGCACATACATACACACACACACACACACACACACACACACACACACTGATGAACTCACACCCACCACACACTCATACACATGCACTCACACACTCACATTACACATACTCACACACATGCATGCACGCACACATCATACACACACACACACACACACACACACACACACACACACACCTCACCTCTTCCTAAGGATGAGGGGATCTAGAGAAGGTGTCATAGGTAATGGCACCCACCCTCCACCAAACCCCTCCCCTGGCTCTGAGCACTACTCACCCCCGTCTTCAGCTGCTGAATGGCTTGGTTAAGTCTATTCAGGGCCTCTTTGCTGTGCCGTGGGCTCTGCACACAGTTCTGCACAGTGGCCTTCATCTCCTCACACTGGGATGGGGCAGCAGAGCAGAAATCAGGGAGAGGGGAAGACGAGGATAAGGCAACCTCAGTGCCCACCAGACACCTGGTGTCCCCACCAACCCCTCTTCTCTAAGCATCCAGTTCTCCATCCATGTTACTGGGAGAATTCAGTGAGTTCTATGGGCCAGAATGGCAGGGAGTATAGAGAGCCTGGTGCAGACTCCAGGGATCTCTCAGGGGGCTTTAGGGGCTGGATAACTTGGGGTTCATCTCAAGGACAGGAAGAGTTAAGCTCTGTGAAATCAAACACTGAAACTTACCACATATGACCATCATTTAGGAAAACCCAATGGTAATTCTTAAAGTTAAAAAAAATTTAAAATTGAAATTATATTTGTGGGGTGTGTGTGTGTGTGTGTGTGTGTGTGTGTGTGTGTGTGTACATGTATATGTATGTGTGTGTATACATGTGTGTGAAAGTGTGTGTGGAGACCAGAGGTCAAATTTGAGTGTTATTCCCTAGGAAGCTGTCAACTTGGCTGTGGGTGTGTTTCATCTTGGTGTTTGTTGTTTTGAGACAGGGTCTCTTAATGGAGTCTAGGGCTTGTTAATTAGGCTGGTCTGGCTGTCCAGAGAGCCCCAGGGGTCCTCCTGTCTCTGCCTCCCCAGCTCTGAGATTACAAGAAAACCCACATTTGACATGGGTTTTAGGGATTGAACGTGGGTCCTCATGCATGTACAAGCACTGCTTCATGGATGGAGATATCTCCCCAGCTGCCCAGACTTCATTTTGAGTCAGGCCCTTTGCTCTGCACTGTGGAGGAGGGATGAAACCACACAGGCCTCCACCCTGACAAGGAACTGTTCACACCAGCACAGTGCAGATTTCACAGGCAGAGCATGGGGGAGAGACAAGGCCGATTGAAAACATCATCTCCCACACATGTCTCTTGGACCCTATCATCCCCTTGCCTGTTGCATGTGCCCAAGGTAAGTGGGATACAACAGACAACTTGCGGCTGGCAGCATTTAGAATACCTAGATCCCCCAACCAGGTGACTAATGAGCCATAGGCAAGCCTCACCATGGTAAACGAACTCTGACTCCGTCACACCTCTCAGCACCAAAGCCTAGCTCCAACCTGAAGAGCTCACAAAATCCTCATCTCTGAGGACACTCACTCATGGGAGGTTTGTGACCTCACTTGGTTACAGTTGCCAAGTTCTGATTGGAGTTTTCAGAGGCAGGGGTTGGAAGGAAACAGTGCTGTGAGCCCAGGTGGGGAGAAGTCTGGAGGGTGAGATTTCCTCTTGTAGGATCCGGTTTACTCTGTGTGACTATCTCATACTTGGTGTAATTTTATTTTTATTTTGGTTTTTTTTTTCTTACAAAGATGGTGTATACATGGGGCTGAAGACATGACTTGGTGATTAAAAGGATTTGCTGCCCTTACAGAAGACCCGGATTCAGTTCCCAGTACCCAGACTGTGGTCCACTACCCTCAGTACTCCAGTTCCAGGGGACCTGACATCCTCTTCCCATCTCTGTGGGCACTGGGCACGGGGGTGGTACACGATATACATGTGGGCAAAACACTCATACACATAAATAAACCTAAAAATAATTTAAGACGGTGCATGCCCATGGCACACATGTAACAGGTAGGAGCAGAATTGTAGGATGGGCAGATATCCAACTTGACAAGATGATAGAAAATGTTTTCCAAATATGTTATAATTACCCATTCATTGGTAATGTATAAAAGAGATCCTCCTCAATGTGTATTAACTTTTTTATTTTTATTTTATGTGCATTGGTGTTTTGCCATGGATGTCAGGTCCCCTGGAACCAGAGTTACAGAGAGTTGTGAGCTGCCTGCCATGTAGGTGCTGGGAATTGAACCCAGGTCCTCTGGAAAAGCAGTCAGTGCTCTTAACCACTGAGCCATCTCTCAAGACCTGTGTATTAACTTCGAACAATTAAAACTATGTAATTGTCTTAGTTACTTTACCTGTTGGTGGGACAGGAAGGGTTAGTTCTGGCTCACAGTTTGGTGGTGTAGTCTGTCACAGCAGGAAAGCATAGCAGCAGGCACGTGATGCTCACACTGCATCTGCAGTCAGGAAGCAGAGAGCAATAAACACATGCCAGACTCACTTTCTCCTTTCCGTTCAACCCAAGACTCAACCCATGGAATGGTGCTCCCCATATGTAGGGTGTGTACTCCTAACTCAGCTAACCTAACCTAGAAACTCCCTTCCAGATGTGCCCAGAGGTTTGTTTCCATGGTGATTCTGAATCCCATCAAGTTAACCATCACAGTAATGAATCCTGGTTTGGGCCTGACTTTGCATTTTCACAATCACTAGTGAAGTTTAATATCACTTCAAACACTGGCTAAGGGTGTGTCTCCAGCTTGTTCCCCACTGAGTTGTTTTTGCTGATGGGATTGTGAGTGTTCTTTTCACAAGTGCCACAGACACTATCTTCAAGTTTACAGCTTCTTTTTGTTCTAGTGTTGTTTTTTTAACTAAATCTCAATTGTTCCATTTTACATCTGACTCGAGAGCCAGATGCTGGGGTGAAAGCCTGCTAGCTCAGAGAGGCAGCGAAAGCAGCCAGCTGACCTTCCTCCTCACTTCCAATTTCTACTTCCTGTGTGTCTCTATCCATCTTCCTGACTACCTCTTACTCTCTGGTTTTTTTCTGTCAACCAGTTGCTTGCTCTGCCTCTTGACCTATGGTTGACTTTATTTACAATATTCAAGCAGAAAGCTTAAGGTGTGTGCTAGTGCTGAGCCACACCATTAGAAACAGGTTTTCCCAGTAAATAACACAATCTCGGGGTTCACAGCATGATCAAATATCTTGTTTTGTTTTGGTTTTTGGTTTTTCGAGACAGGGTTTCTCTGTGTAGCTTTGCACCTTTCCTGGATCTCACTCTGAGGCTGGCCTTGAACTCAGAAAGATCCACCTGCCTCCGCCTCCCAAGTGCTGGGATTAAAGGCGTGCACCACCACCACCCGGCATGATCAAATATCTTGCAACACTCTATGGCTTATTTTGATAAATAAAAGTACTTAGCTTTAATTTTGTTAATATCAATATTTTCTTCTATCATCTTCTGAGCCTTGTTTAAAAATCCTAGATCTCTTCGTCCCCCTTCCCAGGATAATCACAGAATAAATCTCTCCCTAGTTCACTTGTTTAATGGGCTTACTAAATGTGTGGTCTTTGTATTGCATTTGGAGACCTTGGGGATCTTAAGAGTGATGTTTTCATCAAACACTGGACTCTTCTGCCTCACCCTCCTTTCTAGGTAACCTAATACAAGGATGCTCAGTTATTTATTGTCCCTAAGGCTCTGCCATTTTTTCCTTCAGTATTTTTTTAATACTGTTGATGCCTGGACATTAAAAACAGATCACCACACCTCAGTGGCCGAAACCTCTGGAGAGAGATAAGGAATTGGACACATCACTCTCCTGGAAGACAGGATACACACTTCTCCCATCACTTCAAGCCCTTTAACCCTAAAAGGGTTGTCTACACCCTAGTCCCTGATGTAAACTACTAATTGCCTCCTATCTCTTTCACTACCTGCACACCACACACACACACACACACACACACACACACACACACCTCTGACTCTTCCTACCTTACAGGACCCAAGAATGAGTCATTGGTCTGGCTCAAGGCCTCTGGTTTCTGCTACACCACTGCTAATGGGCCCTCACTGGGGTTCCTCTTGGATATCCCGTTGTTGTCCTGTGTCATGGAGATCCTGTAAAGATTTCAATTTTGTTATTTTAACATAATAAATTAAGTTTCCTAGGTTTGGGATGGCTCATTAGTAAAATGCTTGCCTAGCATGTTCAAAGTCCTGGATTCAGTCCCTATCGGTGAAAAAATTAGCTCCCCTGAGTTCAGATCTAGAGAAAAGGGAATAACATGAACCATGCGGCAGGAACGGGGTCCTTTTATCTCAGTGCTCCAGTACTTAGAGAAGTCAGGCTACAATCAGTACTCAGAAGAGGTGTGCAGGATGCATAGATGGATGGATGGATGGATGGATGGATGGATGGATGGATGGATGGATGATGGATGGATGGACAGACAGTGTCCTGGTTCATTTCTGTTATGGCGACTTTTTTGTTGTGGTGACAAATAAGGGGGGAGAAAATGGTTTATCTGGCTTACAGAATCAAATTATATCCCATCATTCCTGGGAAAGTCAAGGCAGGAACTCAATAGCTGGTCACGGTCAAGAGCAAAGAGAAAATAAAGACACCCTTGCCTGCTTTCTTCTTCCTCATAGAAGTTGTACATAAAAATCACTGCTCTGCTGGGTGTGGGGGCACATAACTTCAATTCCAGCACTTGGGAGGCAGAGACAGGAGGATCTCTGTGAGTTCAAGGCTAGCCGGATCTACAAATCAAGTTCCACATAGCCAGAACTACATAAAGAGACCCTGTCTCTAGAAACAACAAAACATCATATATTCTTAAAAACCACTGCTCTAGCATCCTCCATCTGTCCCCTGGATTTCTGCCCACCTCCTCCATCAGACTGGGAGTGCATGGAACCAACCTCTCCTGTCTCTCACTTCCCCTCCCATGGAATGAAGGCTTGGAAAAGATGCAGGGCAGGATAACTGCCCTGCCCCTTACTTTTCGATACTAGAGACTAAGCCTAGAGCCTTGCAAATGGCCAACCTAGAAGCTACACCCTACAGTGCTCTAGGACACCCACTTTGTTAATGAAGGCTGCCAACAGACATGATGGTGATGGTGGGGAAGGGCTCCCCAACGCTGTCAGCAGTATCTAAAGCTGTGTCCATAGAAACCCAGACCAAACGTCCCACAGGTATTCTCCCTGCACCCCTTAGAGAGGCCATATGTGGCAAGAGGTGCTGAGCTGGGGTTTCGAAGAAATGCCACTGAAGACGTACCTAGACTCTACTGCCAGAGTTCAGACAAAACCACCCACCTCTGGTGGTGGTGACTCTAGGCCAGAAAGGATGGATCCAGAGGAGGAAGAACACGATCTGATATCTCCCTCATAGCCAACCATTTATAAACCCAGATACAAGCAAGGGTCCTCAGTTTCCTGAGGTGCAGTAACCATTTTGTCACTTTTGGACTTGGGGACTGTCAGCCATTTCTCCTTTCCCCTGGAGTTAGCCCATCAGAATGGAGCTTTGGCGAATCCTGTGCTCTAGGAGTTCTGAAATCTTAGCAGGCTTCTTCCTTGGTGGAGAGTCTGAGGGTGTCCAGCTGTCAAGCTCACCGGTACTTATGCATGCTGCAATCTCAGGAGACCACATGAGGCTGCTTCCTTTGGATTAGTAGCCAGACTCAGAACCTCGGCTTTGCAGTTGGGCCACAAGACAAGCTGTGGCCAAGAACAAAGGACAGACCATCCTCACCCCATGTACCTTGGCAGCTTTGAGACAAAGAGCCTCTCAGGAGCCCCCCAGGCAGAGCTTCAGGAGTCAAATTCTCAGGGTAGCCTAAGACACTTGGACTCTGGCATGGCCCGAAGGAATATGACAGTCCCTACCAGCACATGGAGGTCCAACACATAGCTAAAAGTGTTCCTCCTCCTTGAGGACCCATGGGTTTGGTGAGCCTGTGTGAGCATCTGATTGGAGAGTTCCTACTACCTGTGTCTTTAAGTACTCCCAACCTGCTCACTTGCCTCCATCTTTCCTATGTGCTGTCAAGATTTCTCAACCCCACTCCACACCTCTACCGCAATGTGAACAAAAGCCCAGGGCTACTACTCTCAGATTGGTTCTGTTAGCCTGGGCTCCCTTTGTGAGAGTTTGTCCCACAAACTCTGAGTCCAGCCTACCAGATCCTGAGCTGAAAGGTGAAACCGAGGCCTCCTCAGACCTGGAAGAGCAGGTGAGACTGAGGGGTTAGCAGCTCTTGGTGATGACCAGGTAGGCACCTAAAGTAACCAGCAGGTAAAGGAGAAAGAAGAGCCGCTACAATGTATGGGCAGAACAGCTGTCAATCAGGCATTGAGCTGACCCTGTACAGACACCTGTTGTGGAATATCATTTTAATTAGGCAGAGATGTTACATTTGTTTATGCTGTGGAATATTACTTTAACTGTGTAAAGGTGTGTTACATTTGTTTATGTTGCATTTGTTTAACAATGTAAGGATGTGTGTTTAATTATGTAAGGATGTATAGCATTTGTTTCCCCTTGCCTGCCTAAGGCACCTGATTCTTTTAATAAAGAGCTGAATTCCATTAGCTGGGCAGAGGAAAGATAGGCAGGGCCGGCAGGCAAAGAGAATAACTAGGAGAAATCTAGGCTCGAGAGAACAAGAGAAGAGGGGAGAGAATGAGGGAGATACCTGGAGCCAAAAGCCAAGCAGCCAGATACAAGAAGCAGTAAACATAAGATATACAGAAGGAAAGAAAAGTTAAAAGCCCCGAGGCAAAAGGTAGATAAAGAGAAGCAGGTTAAGTTAAGTTAAAAGAGCTAGCCAGAAATGAGCCTAAGCTAGGCCAAGCATTCAAAACTAATAATATATCTCTGTGTGATGATTTTGGAGCTGGCCAATAGCACAAAAGAAAAAGCCTGGTACAGACACCCTTCACTTTGTCCTCATGGTGTCCTGGACAAGTCTGGTTATGCCAGTGCCAGCAACAAAGGAAGCTGAGGCTCAGATGCTGTGTACAAGTTCTCTCAAGTGGTAATGGTGGAGCTGAGGTGCATTTGATTCCATACTTGACAAGTATGCCGTGGAGAAGGAAAAAATGTATTTCTGAGGTTAAGAGCATTGATGTTTGTAGTAATTTCAAAAATGGCCACCATAGGCCCATAGGGAGTGGTATTATTAGGAGGTGTGACCTTGTTGGAATAAGTGTGTCCCTGGGGTGGGCTTTGAGGTCTTAGAAGTTCAAGCCAGGCTTAGTGGCTCACAGTTACTTCCTGCTGCCTGCAAATCCAGATGTAGAACTCTTAGCTACCTCTCCATCACCATGTCTGTCTGCATGCTGCCATGTCTCCTGCCATGATAACAATGGACTAAACCTCTGAAACTGTAAGCCAGCCCCAACTAAATGTTTTCCTTTATAAGAGTTGCTGTGGTCATGGTGTCTCTTCACAGCAATAAAATCCTAAGACAATGTTCAAGAAATCTTAAAATGAAGTTATCAGAAGTCACACACACACACACACACACACACACACACACACACACACACACCCTGCCCGTCTCTCTACTCTCAGTACCTTCCAACTCCTCACATTCTCCAGATCCAACCAAAGAGCCATCTCCTCCAAGGACCTGCCCTAATCTGGCCCAAAACCCCAATGTGGGAAGTTCATCTAGTGAAAACTTCGTATGACTTGGGGTTCCAAGTCAGACCCTCTACTACTTCCTATACAGAACCTGTGTATGCCTGCCCTGTCCCAGCTGAAGCCTCCTGATTCACGCTCTGAGCCTTGTTCCTGACGGGTATGATGACTGGGACAAGACAGCAACTCCACCCAAATGCCGGAGATGAAAGACCAAGCACATACTTTCCAGAGCTGACACTAGGGAAGCCCTTCACCTCCCCAGTGCCAGTCACCATTAACCCTCTGATGAGATGCCAGTCCTGGATTGCATCTGATATTTCTCATGATTCAGCCTACTTCCCTCTCAAATTCTAAGACTAATATAGGGACCTTAGGAGCCTGCTTCCCTAAGGCTTGATCAAGAATTAGTATGAACATTTGGGGGGGACTGCTGTAGTCTACAGGTCAAGCTAACCTTCAGGTTGTGTACTTAGCAGTCTCAACTCAGCCTGCGGCTCTCACAGTCTCCAAATTTCATATGCACAAAGTTTTTTATGCAGAGAGACTGGATATTAACACCCTGACTGAATGCACTAGCACAGACAGTCTGCTCAAAACCCAGAAAAGCTGCAAGCCAGAACTGTGTAAGGCTTACCACACATCTGATTTAAACATACATCAGAGGAAGCCTGACTCCTTTGGTAAGGGAGGCCCCCAGGGAGGCCGCCTCAACACAACTGTTCCCAAAAGGAAATTAGAATGTGAGCTCACTGGAGGATCAAGTTATCAGCATGCATAAGGTCCTGGTTTTTACCTCCAACATAAATGGGAGTAAAAAGGAATAAAAATATACCGTCTTGAGTCAGATATGGTAGCACAGACTTTCAGGAGAAGAATAGAGCAACCAAAGCTACCCTGAACTACAGAGTAAGACCTTGTCAAGAAGAAGAATCTTACAGCCAAGACACTAGAGTTGGGGGTCCATCTCACATAGAACTATGGTTGGGCTAAACTGATATGAAACAAACCCAGGCTGGACCAAAACAACCTAACCCAAGAGAGTATGTAAAAAAATAGATAGATAGATAGACAGATAGATAGATAGATAGATAGATAGATAGATAGATAGATAAACCAACCAACAGTAGTGGGAATAGGACACTCCTTGGAAATGAGATGTCAGAACTAACCATGATGATCCTGTAGTTCCCAGATTTAATTATTGCATGTACAATAATAGCCCGGCTTTAAAACAAAGGAAGTGCGGGGTGACATGCATGCTTCTCTTTAATGCTGGCTGCTGAGCACACACTCCAGTTTCCGCTGCTAATAATGGGACACATAATTAACCTCCTTTGTGATGGTTCTGGCCGCCTAGAGTCAGTGCCCTTGACTAACCATGAGATGAAGGGAGTCTAGAGCTCAAATCCTGCCTCCATGAACTCAGCCTCGCTCAACCCCAGCCACACAGGCACGTGCCCTGCAGAGATAGCATGCAGCATCCCTGGACTCGCAGATTCCAGGTCCACTCCTCAAAGTTTCCACTTAAGTCTCTATACCACTATGAGCTCATCTTCCTAAGCAGGTGAACGGGCACACCTCTGAAGAAAGCCTTAGGAGTTAGGAGAAATCAAGTGTTAAACAACCCTCCACCGTGGGTGTGGTGGCTAACACCTGCCATGCCAGCATTTGGGAGGTGGAGGTGGGAGCTTTAAGAGCTCAAGGCTAATGGTAGTTACACAGTGATTTGGTGCCAGCCAGGACTATATGAAACCCTGTCTCCAAAAACAATGAAAATCCCTCTACACTGAGCTAGGCAGGTTGCTGGCATCCCAGGAGTGTTAGTTACCGGCTTCCCTTTCCAAGCTGCATAGAGAAGGGTAAGAGGAGTCAGGAGCTGAGCTGTGAGAGGGAGAAGAGAAAGTTTCTGCCCAAAGGGACACAGGAGAAATAACAAATTAATAATAGTGGAACAAATAGATAAACAACAAACATTTCTGAAGCTCTTAGTAAGTGCTAGGTCTCGCCCTGGAGGCTTTCAGGTCCATTATCCCATTAGCTCCTCCCAGTAGCTCTCAGGTGGATATTATAATTATTATCCCTTTATCCCTACTCCCCAGAGGACATCTAAGGCTCAAGAAGATTATTCACCTGCTCAAAGTCGTGACATGAATTTACCCATAACTTCAAAAGCTTTGCCCCTCATCACACGTGCGTGCACACACACCCTTACCCCCCACACACACACACCATGAACTCAAAGGTCACTATATACCCAAGGCCAGGACTTCCTAGCCTTCAGGGTGGGAGACCAGGTAGGGTGGGAGCCAACCTGGGATGGACCCAGTGACCCAACGAGTCCCAGCAGCAGGGCGGGAGGGTCCCGCCCGATGCCCAGAGTGCCAGGCCCCCGAGCTGACCAGGCGCTTCGTGGCACCATAAAGTCCAGGCGGGCGGGAGAAGAACGCCGTTTTATGGGGGTAGCAAGGCAGCCCCGGCTGCTTTGATTCCAACCGGCAAGCTCGTAAACGCCTGGGCGGCGGGCGCGCTCCTTCCTGCACAATATAAGGCTCCTCGCAGGCCTTGGGGTCCAGACTAGCCCTAAATCGCCTACACATCATGTCCTGCTTCTCCTCCCGTCTTGGCGCCTCCTGCGGGGTCCGCGCTTTCAGCTGCGCCTCAGCCTGCGGGCCCAGGCCTGGCAAATGCTGCATCTCCGCAGCTCCCTACCGCGGCATCTCCTGCTACCGAGGACTCTCAGGGGGCTTCGGCAGCCGCAGCGTCTGCGGGGCCTTCCGCTCTGGCTCCTGTGGACGCAGCTTCGGATACCGCTCTGGAGGCGTCTGTGGACCCACACCCCCCTGCATCACCACCGTCTCTGTCAATGAGAGCCTGCTCACACCCCTCAACCTGGAGATCGACCCCAATGCTCAGTGTGTGAAGCATGAGGAGAAGGAACAGATCAAGTGTCTCAACAGCAAGTTTGCGGCCTTCATCGACAAGGTGGGTGTCCTGGAGCCTAAGAACCAAGTAGATCAGTTCAGAAGCTCAGGGAGAACCGGAGCTTATAGGTAACTTTCACTGATGAGAAAAGTCACGCCTCTTCCTGACTGTTCCAACACTTGAAATGGAGAAAGCTTGCTGGGTGCTAACCTCTCTCACTTCTAACTTGGCCTTTTCACTCACTTTTAGTGGAGAAAGTCTCAGGTTCATAGCCCTGTGGGATAGTCTCAGCTAGGATGTCATGCTTTATGCAATCATTTGACACATGCCTAGTGAGGCTCCTTTTCCAACACTGTTGAGATCTCTCTTTTAGTGTGTCCCAAATGCAAATACCCGCAGACGCTTGTGTAGAAAAATCAGCGTAGCGTCTCCAGAGTGCAGAAAGTTGCAGCCAGCCTCAGAGCAGAGGACATTTGCAGACTGATGCCTCTGACATAGTCCTTTGTACCCAGGAGAGGAAAATGGCAGTCACAGCGTTGCCCAGCCACAGTCAAATTAGACCCAGGCACAGACTGTCTGTTCCACAGGCCCCTGAGTTAGAGGGCCCAAAGCCCACAGTCACTGTTTCCTCCAGCCAGGCTACATCCTGGGAAAGTGGCCACAGAGTCAAGCAGAAGAATCCTGGACCCCTGAGTCTGTGGCCTCTGCCCAACACCTACTTCCTCCTCTGGCTCACTGGGTGACATGGTTCAGTGGCCTCCTCTCTCCACCTCAAAGCCTCCCATCCTAGCAGTGTGTGAGCTGGCCATGACCATAAAAGGGAAGGTAGAGCTGAGACAACCATGAGATCCTGTCATCTAAGACCACCAAAACTACTCCACACAGTACCGAGAACCCTAATCCCCATTTCCGGAAGCTATAGCCCAAGGCTGCTCGGCTATACATACTCTTGGAAGTAGGTACATGGGGCTCCAGACCTGGGGGTAAGAGGTGGACCAGGCCTGCAGGTGACAGTCCACTCCTCTCCTGCTCAGTCTCAGGGACTGGAGACCTGGAGACCCAGGGCTAGTCTAGCTCACTGCCCTTCCTCTCAACCAGTACAGCAGGTCTTGGCCATATCAGTACTCCTGTCTACATGACTGACGGTAAGCGGTGACATCTTTTTCCAAAATCTTCTCCAGTCTACATCATCCACATGCTCTCCAAGGACCTGTGAGTTCAGGGTAACTTGGAACTGCAGGCCTCCTTTGTGGCAAGAGCCCCAGAACACTCACCCCTGCCTCTCTGACATCCCTCCACCCAGATCACCCCACACACACCCCTTGTCCATTCTCAGTTGTTCACCAAACTCTCTGGCCACCAAGGACATCATGTAAGCCACAACCCGCCCTGAGGAAGCTCTTAGTGAAAGGCCCCCTCTTCTCTCTCCCTTCACTGCTCTGTGTTCTTTCCTCCGGGAAGCCTTCCTGATTGCCTCTACCTCGCCTGCAGTCACTCAGTTACCCAGCACAGCTATATGCTCCAGTTTGCCCATCTGGATCCACCTGGATAGGCATTCATTTGCCCAACCATTGCATACCTCCTCAATGAGTTTTGCCTGGCTCTTCCTAAGCCCTAAGGAGGACAAGGCAGGTTGGCTCCCTCCGACAAACTCCTCTCCCACAACAGGTGCGCTTCCTGGAGCAGCAGAACAAGCTGCTGGAGACCAAGTGGCAGTTCTTCCAGAACCGCAAGTGCTGCGAGAGCAACCTGGAGCCGATGTTCGAGGGCTACATCGAGACACTGAGGAGGGAGGCTGAGTGTGTGGAGGCAGACAGCGGGAGGCTGGCTGCTGAGCTCAACCACGTGCAGGAGGCCATGGAGGGCTACAAGAAGAGGTGAGGACAGTGGGGATGAGGGTTTGCAGAGACAAAATGAAATTAGGTCAAAAACCAATGGATTTAGATGGGACTTTAAAGGGATCCTCCCTAAAGAGAGAAGACAGTGGCACATGCCTCTGGAGCAGTGGTTCTCAACCTTCCTAACACCGCGTCCCTTTATTACAGTTCCTCATGCTGTGGTGGCCCCCCATAAAATTACTTTCATTGCTACTTCATAACTAATTTTGCTACTGTTATGAATCATAATGTGTGTATCTGATACGCGACCTCAGGGGGTCACAACCCACAGGTTGAGAACCTCTCCTCTAAAGCACACTCTCATCTAGACTGGGAATCGAAAGATTACAGAGGGGCTAAGACTAACACAGCTCAGTAGTTAAGAGGACAGGCCACTCTTCCACGGGACCAGGGTTCAAATCCGAGCACCCACATGGCAGCTCACAACCATCTATAACTCTAATCCCAGGGGGTCCAGCACTTTCTTCTGGCCTCCATGGGCACTCCATTTACATACATGCAGGCAAAACTCCCATACACATAAAAGAAAAATAAATAAAATCTCAAAAAGCTGTTTTAAATAAAGATTGCAAACTCTAAGATACTCATTTTTAATTATTTATTCTTTTAATTTACAAAGGCTCATGGAGCACCTGCTGATGTCCTAGGTACTACTGGGCTAGGCCCTGGATGGACACTGAGCAAAGGGTGGCTCCAGAGTCAGGCAGACTTCTTAAACTCAGAGAGCCACAGCCCAGGCACAGAGAGGAGGCCACATCAGCCAGGACAATCTAGGAGCACAAGGGACTGTTGTGGTCTCCTCCAGAAATCTAGGTCCTGGGATATATTCATCTGGCCATTACTCTCTTTTTTTCCCCTTCTCAAATCTGAGCCTTGTATCCTCTGTCCCCAGGTATGAAGAGGAAGTAGCACTCAGGGCCACTGCTGAGAATGAATTTGTGGCCCTGAAGAAGGTGAGTGTCTCAGAATAGTCATCCTTCGGTCAGAGCCGACATGGAACACCGTTTACTGGACACTGGAGGCCACTGCTCCCAGATTCACCAGGACCAACCCCTGCATAGCCCTGGGCCTCAGAGCCCCATGCCAGCCTCACTTGGGGACTGTTATTTCATGCTCATTTGCCTAGGCATCTAATCTCCCTTGGCCCTGGGCCTGTTAATAGAGTGGGCACCTGATACACAGTGGTAAAGAAGAGAGCGCCAGATGCCAAGGCACCCTTAGACAGCCACAGTGGGAAACACACAGTGGTAAAGATGCCTGGTGTTGCTTGCTTCCTAAATGTGAGTCTGCCTTGTGCACTCGCTCACCTCCTCACCACCAGGATGAGGGCACTTCTGTGAGCACCTGAGGCCCAGATGCAGAGGGTCAGGCCTGGCTGCCCTGGGTCCTCAGCTCGAACATAGGCCTGGTTCTTCTATAAGACCCAGGCCACAGCTGCAGGGCACAATTCCACACTTCCACACTAGACCCCAGGTTTGGGTGATGATGCCAGGTGTGGATTTAGAGGACCCATTCCCAAGGCAACAAGGCTGTGCCTGGGATCCTCAGATCCCCTTCCTTTTCTATTCCCACTCCTCACCAATGACATAAAAGGTATTGCTCACACCATGGCACTGGGCCCTGGGATGACCAGAGTGGAGGGCCTCCCCAGAGTTGCTCAGCCCAATAACTGGAGAGGGAAGAATGGCAATGGCAATCTAGTGAGCACCCTGTGAGACTCTTGGTTTATCTTCCCCGTTAGGACGTGGACTGTGCCTACCTCCGTAAGTCGGACCTGGAGGCCAATGCAGAAGCACTGACGCAGGAGATTGACTTCCTGCGGCGACTCTATGAGGAGGTAAGGGGACACAGGGCAGTGGGGCAGGAGGAGCCTGGAGCACTTTAGGATGGACTGGGGACCACTGTGGCCTCTAAGCTCCCCAGTGGAGGCAGGGTACAGAATATTGTAGAAATCTGAGGCATATCTCTTATCCCAAGTGAAGAACGGCAGCTTGCCATCTCATTTCACACCCCACACAAGTTAGACTCCCTGTGACTGTAACCACAGTGACCACAAGTGGTAAACTGAGGTCTTGGGGCCAAAGCACCAAGCAGAGTTTTACAGACATCAACTCAGGCCCCTCCTCTTGGACCTTTGGCAAGGTGTGAAGAGCACTGAGGGATGGTTCCAGGGTGCAGCAGGCAGGACCAGTGGGACATGACAGTGGCCACCAGCCTGAGATCACTGGGGAAGCAGGGGAGCAGACAGAGACTGGGAGAAGGTAGGCTGCCAAGAGTAGGGGTGTGAACTAAAAAAGCTTTCCTCCCTCTCCCACAGGAGATCCGAATCCTCCACGCCCACATCTCAGACACCTCTGTCATCGTCAAGATGGACAACAGCCGGGACCTGAACATGGACTGCATTGTGGCTGAAATCAAGGCTCAGTATGACGACATTGCCACCCGCAGCCGGGCAGAGGCTGAGTCCTGGTACCGCACCAAGGTGAGTGGTCCTTGGACACGACAGTGGAAGGGCTCCAGGATACATCAGAAAAGGTTTCTGCACCCCAGGAATCACAAGAAGACTGCAGGCAGCCCTCAGGTGGAGGAGGCAGCCCTGGCTGAGCACTGTGCTGCTGCTGTGCATCTTGCACATCTTGCACACTCAGTGGCAGTGTGCTCACTGGGTCGATGTTGCATCCTGTGCCTCATGGGCATCTCTGCTTCCCCATCCCCAGTGTGAGGAGATGAAGGCCACAGTGATCCGTCACGGGGAGACCCTGCGTCGCACCAGAGAGGAGATCAATGAGCTGAACCGCATCAACCAGAGGCTGACAGCCGAGATTGAGAACGCCAAGTGCCAGGTAAAAAGCCCAACCCCCACTCCATGCCCAGCATGAGGAGGGAGTGGAGCCAGCTAGCAGCAGGCAGATACGAGTTAGGCTCCTTGCCAATGGGTAGGACTATAAGCCAACACCAAGCTGAAAGCCTCCCGAAAAATGCTTTCATTCCTACTGAATGGTGACGATGCCCAGTGTGGAGATGCAAGGACTTTCCTGGTCCTGAGGCCAGAATGAGGCAGAGAGAATGCCACTAGTTGTGAGGTATAGGGAAATGGATTCTCAAACCAGTCCTGACACCCACAAGTCACAGGATTTGGGTGAGCAGTTTAACTCCTCCAGCCCATCATTCGAGACCAGCAGTCATACATTCAGGCAAACAGAGGCTGGTAATGATGAGCAACAGGCTAGGCCAAGGCACAAGAGTGTGGCCAATTGAAAAACACAAAACAGCAGAAGTGACCAGACCCAACAGAGACAGGCACAAAGGGCATGCAGGGCTAGCGTGGTAACACCACATAACTTTTCCAAAAGAAATGTGAGTCTGCAACACTGAGCTAATGTCCAGAACTGAAGACATACTACCAACATTCCCAGAGCATAGGAACTTTAAGTAGTGAATGCTAGACCTTGGCCCTTGAACATAGAACAGAGAATTTAATAACCTTCCCTGCATCCCAGAACACCAAGCTGGAGGCTGCAGTGACCCAGTCTGAGCAGCAGGGAGAGGCTGCCCTCACTGATGCCCGCTGCAAGCTGGCTGAGCTGGAGGCTGCCCTGCAGAAAGCCAAACAGGACATGGCCTGCCTGCTCAAGGAGTACCAGGAGGTGATGAACTCCAAGCTGGGGCTGGACATCGAGATCGCCACCTACAGGCGCCTGCTGGAGGGCGAGGAGCACAGGTGAGTTGAGAAGGACCATGTGAGGATTCATCTGAGGACCAAACTGTCTTGAACAAACATGCTAGCTAAAGCCTGTCAGTCCTTGCATGGGAGGGGCAGAGACCTGGTCATTCTGGTGAATGGTCTTGGGCACAAGTGTGATATACAGCTCTAACCAGCCTACTCCAGGCCAGCCTTCAGTAATAATGGTTAACTATCATATATCCTATGTTCTGTGTCAAGCACCCGTTTATAATCCTCCATCCTATCCAAAAACAGAGATGGGTTGGCTCAATGATCAGCACCTTTCCCATGGCTGCAAAGTTACTAAGCTACAAAGCTGGGACCCAACAGTCAGTCCTGGGCTCCTAAAGCCCATTTGTAGCTTCCCTTGAAGGTGCGCTCCTGTACAATAAGGATGATATACCCTGAGTACACGAGGCTCTGCCTCATCCTTATTGTGAGCACTATTGGCATTCAGCAGGCTCAGGCACCCTGATGGCAGGCAGTGTGTGGAAATCACAATTCCACTCACTGCTGCTCCAAACAAGGCGGGGGCTGGTCTCCATGGATGGGAGACACTTTAAAGAAAGAAAATGAATATTCCATGAAGATTTGGGGAGCCCTTCCTGCCTCTCAGGAGATGGATCCACCCTAGAACAAAAGCTGACCTTGTCTGTCCCCAAGCAACTGTCTCAAGGAATCCAGCTCCTGCTTGGAACTAATGGTGTTTTTCTCCCCTCTAGGCTGTGCGAGGGTGTGGGCTCTGTGAATGTCTGTAAGTATCTGCTGGAAATGCCCCCTGGAAAAATGGTTTGGGGATGGGCAAAGCTTCACCACGGGCCTACCCCACCCAACCTCCAATGTTCCCCAAGTCTCAAAGTCTTTCCTCTTCTCCAGGTTCCTCCCTGGGCAGGGAGTGGAAGGTGGGGGAATGAGGACTGATGGGTTGGGGAAGTGAGGGGGGAGGTTAAAAAAAGTTGAGCGCCCCTTACTGGTAGCCACTAGAAACTGCAGTCCAGGGAAATGGGTCCAGGAATCATCACACCTCTCCAGATGTGCTGTGAGGTTGAAAGAACAAAACCTGTCATGTTAACCACTGATCCCTTGAGGAGGGGGCAGGCTCTGCATGGGAAGTCCTCAGGGACCTGTGGTAGGTGGGTGACACTGGAGCAAGCCCCTTATCCCTCCCTCTTCCTCTTCCCACAGGTGTCAGCAGCTCCCGTGGTGGAGTCACATGTGGGGGCCTCACATATGGCACAACCCCAGGGCGCCAGATTGCCTCTGGCCCCTCTGCCATTGGGGGCAGCATCACAGTGATGGCCCCTGACTCCTGCTCTCCCTGCCAGCCACGCTCCTCCAGTTTCAGCTGTGGGAGCAGTCGCTCAGTGCGCTTTGCTTAGAAACAGGACCTCCAAATGGGACATCTGTCTGCCCCAGAGTGGAGTGGTGTGTGAATGGAAAATGTGCGCTTGCTTCCAGAATGTTCCAGATGTTCCTGTAAGAGAAGAGAGCTCAGGTTCTCTTTCTTCCACCTTCTTCTTTTAGGGAGTTGTTTCTCGGTTCTCCTCTGGCTTCACTTTAGAAGCTTATTCCCAAGCCTTCCCTTAATTCCAACTTGTCTTCAAATACCTATAATTGATTTGTATCATTCACCAAGTCCTTTGGGACACTACCAGTCACCAAGGTTGGCTGGATAATAAAGCTTTGCCTTCATTGGTAAAGGCACAGTCCTAACCACCCAGCCATTCCCCCCAAAACCAAGAACCAGAGAGAACCTTCACCAAGCGGCTCCCACTTCTGGCCCCAGGTACTTGGATGGCCTCAGAGGCAGCAAGCACCTGCCCATCATTGGTTGTGTTTGCTCACCTCCCTGACTGCCTGCCTTCCTTGGGGCAACCTTGCTCCAGCCACACTCCTTGTGATGCCTCCAAGAAAACAAGTCTATTCTGTGGGGAGTCCTGTTACCTACAGCCCCTGACTAGGGGGATTTGAACAGGTCTTGCTATTCAGGACATCTTTACATGTTGCAAAGACTCTATACATGCTCCAGGCCTTCCTTTCCTGTGCAGAAGGGAACTGCCCACTGGAGAGCTGATGGGATGGGGACTATGAGGCCACTTTCCGGTTCTGTCTGTGGGTGCCTTGCCTTCTGGGTTGACCCCATCTGGTTTCAATAAATGCTGCTGCAATGCAAGGGTGTCTGATGTTTTGTGCCAGGGTCGCCGCTCCCTGATTCTTTGCCTTCACCAGCCAACCAACCCTAGGCCAGCCCCACACTGGCAACCAGTATTTGGAAAGGCCAGAATCATATGTCACAGAGTAACCGTCTCCACTCACCCCTGTGACTCCTCCTCTTCCAGTCCATTCCCACAGCCTGATTTGCGTGTCCTCCTCTGTCCCTGCCAGGCTGGAGCATAGTTCCAGCCCCTGATAGCATCCCCCCCCCCCAAATAAGTCATCCTGCTGTCTTAGTTAATGTCGCTGTTGCTGTGATGAAACACCATGACCAAACCAACTCGGGAGGAAAGGGTTTATTTGGCCTACACTTCCAAATCATTCTCTATCACTGAAGGAAGTCAGGACAGAAACTCTAACAGGGCAGGAACCTGGAGGCAGGAGCTGATGCAGAGGCCATGGAGGAATGATGTTCATTGGCTTGCTCCTCCTGGCTTGCTCAGCCTACTTTTTTTTAACTGAACCCAGGACCATGATGGACTAGACCCTCCTCCATCAATCACTAATTAAGAAAATACCCTATAGGCTTTCCTGCAGCTCAGTCTCTTACAGAGGCATTTTCTGACATAGGGTCCCTCCTATCTGGTGATTCTAACACCTGTTAAGTTGACATAAAACTAGCCAGCACACCTGTCTTTTAGCTTCACACTTAAATGCTTAGCAGACAGAGCCCCTTCCCTAATTCACTACCACCCTCCTACCACTGGGCTCAGATCACTCCCAGCACAGGCATGTGCTTCTTCCCTACCTACTCCTCCTTCCTGAACAACTTCCCACCCAGTGCGGGTTCCCCAGACCTCCACTCAACAAGGAGACAGGTCTGGCTGTGTGTCTGCTTTGGATGGCAGTGAGGTGGCCCTGGAGCCTCAGGAGGGCAGACCTGTCTCCTTGTCATCTATCACCTGTACCTGTACTCAGTGATCTTCTCTATTTACCAGTGGCTACCACCTCTGCATCACGGCATCTAGAACCCTGAAGATACCTGATTCTGTCTCCATGGCTTCAGACCTTATCAAAAGTTCAAGCTGGAAGCTTCTTGAGGGCAGAATGTGCCTCCTGCTCTGAGCCTTCACTAGGCCCCAGGATGGAGCTCAGGGCATGCCAGGCCTGTGATGTGTAGAGTGATCTTAAGAAGCTGAGAAAGTAGGAACACTCAGCCCCTCAGACTCCACCTCTGCACTAGAACACACCGGCTGTCACTCTCATGGGGCAGGTGTCTGTCCACCAGCCCCTCTGCTGCCCTCCCCTCCTCCATCCCCATCTCTCTGCCTCTTTCATTGGCTAAGACCTGGGTCACTCTGCTGATTCCCAACTTCAAGCTGGAGAATGCTGGCTGCTCATTTGAGGTTTGCCAGGTGACCCCAGACAGACTCCTATAAGCCTCCCTCCTTCATCCTGACTCTCGGGGCCCTGACCACATCTGTGATCACTACATCATTTAAGACACATCATTCTTCTACAAGGAAACTGAATTCCAGAGGCTAAAATGTCAGGCGATGGCAATGGGGCTGCTCGACTGCCAGGTCTCGGTGACATCTTTGGCAAGAAGTAGCCTTTGTGATTTTGGCCCCAGCAGGGCTTGAGATGGCCGGGTAGCCTTGCAAGCTCAGCCACCACATTCTGTGCTCCTGGAATGCTGAAGTGAGTCTACACTGGAGAAAATAACTTGATTTCAACAAGGATATGGGCTAAACAAACCTGAGCAGATAATCTTAGACTCTGAACTGTAACACCACACACTGACTAGTGAACAGGTCAGAGTCTAGAGGACATGAGTAAGCTCTTTAATGTTTCCATGTTTGTGTGCAGCAAAGACACAGCACCAACTCATGGGACAACAGGACTCTGGGGCTCTTGTAGCTTCTTCTACTAAGAGCTGTATTTCCTGAGCAAGGCAACAGGAGCCACCCAAGTATCTTTATAGACTTTTTATTAGAAAAAAATGTATGTGTGTGTGCACATGCATATTTATGTGTAGTATGTGTGTGTGCATGTTTGTGTGTATGTACATGTAATGTGTGTCTGTTTGTGTGGTTTGTGTGTATATATGCACAGAGGTCAATGACAAGTGTCTTCCTTACATACTCTCCACATTGTCTTTTGAGACAGGGTGTGCTGGCTAGTTTTATGTCAACATGACACAAGATAAAGTCATCTAAAAGGAGGGAGCCTCAACTCGGAAAATGCCTCATAAGGTTGTGCTGTAAGCAAACCTATAGGGCATTTTTTTTTATTAGTGATTGGTGGGCGAGAGCCTAACACATTGTGTGCAGGGCCATCTCTGGTCTGCTGGTCCTGGGTTCTATAAGAAAGCAGGCTGAGCAAGTCATGGGGAGCAAGCCAGTAAGCAGCATCCTCCATGACCTCTACATCAGCTCCTGCCTCCAGGTTCCTGCCCTGTTTGAGTTCCTGTCCTGACTTCCTTCAGTGATGAACTATGATGTGGAAGTGTGAGCCAAATAAACCCTTTACTCCCCAAGTTGCTTTGGTCATGGTGTTTTATCACTGCAATAGTTGACCTTGACTAGGAGGGAACTTGGTACCAGGATAGTGGGGCATTACTGTGACAGACCTGACCATGTTGTTTTGTAGAGGATTGTGGGAGGTCTTTGGAACTTTGGACTAAAAAGTCCCTGAGTGTTGAGAGCTCAGTGTGCTGTTCTATAGGAGTTTGGAAGATAGGAATGTTGAGAGCAGTGCAGATGATGGAGACTGTATCTCAATGGTTTCCCTGCCCTTCTTGATAAAGGCCCAATTATGAGTGAGGATTGTAGTTAGAGTTTTCCTGCCTGGCCCAGTCATGACAAATCTCTCTTACCCGCCAGTCCCATAGTCACTCAGACCCAACCAAGAAAGCACACAGAAACTTAACATTGTTTACAAACTGTATGGCCATGGCAGGCTGCTTGTTATCTACCTTTTCTATCTTAAATTAACCCATTTCTGATAGTCTATACTTTGCCACATGGCTTGTGGCTTACCAGTGTCTTTACATGTTGCTTTCCATGGCAGTGGCTGGAGGTGTCTCTCTCCAGCCTTCTACTTCCCAGAATTCTCTACTCTCTTGTCCCGCCTATACTTCCTGCCTGGCCACTGGCCAATCAGAACTTTATTTACACAGAGCGATATCCACAGCAGAGGATGCCCTGGGGGCTTGGGCACTTTTGGCTTCTGTGTGACAAACTGGCCCTGGGACTCTTGTGCACCTACCCTCTTCATCCAATTTTAGCTGTGGCGACAGACTGTATTTTAGCTTCCCAGGGGCCAACTTCCACTGCCTGGGCCCCCTGTTTCCTGTGCTTGAGTTCTGCCCTCCTAATACAGCTCCATTCACAGATGGTGCGCTCCGATAACCACTCCTCCCACTTGGCTCCACTGCCCAGGTGTCCTGTTTCAGGGCTGTGAACCAGGGAGGGAGGAGGGTTGTCTCTGGATACCTACCCACTCTACACAGCATAATGTTCAAGGAGCAGGGGATGAGATGGTAGCCCCCAAACCCAAACACACAGAATCACAAAGGCACTGAGGAACAGACTCTACCCTACCAACACCCTGGATGAGGACCTCACCACTAGGAGCTGCTAAGACACCAGTGGTCCACTTCCTCAATGCCCTGCTCCACACCATGCCCAAGTTCAAAATTCCATTCCCATGGGGTCAAATACATAGACTCCTTAGGAGTCAACACATCTGTGATGATGGTCCCCGTCCTCTGTTCCCTATGCCCACCCACTCCTGGCTAGCCAATGAAGCTTACTTGTAGATCTTTATTATAATCACCTTATGCTGCTTCCACCCCTACCCTATGGACCCCACTCTTGGAGACTTTGAATCAGCTCCCCCATACCCCTCCCATGCACTCTGTCCTGGGATAAAACCCTCAGTACATAGACAGGTGAACCTCCACAGCAGAGACCCAGACATTTGGAGGCTCCAGTGCAGAGGTCCCCTTCTCCCTCCCTAGGTATCTAGACACAGCCATTCCTTCATCCAAGGATCTAGGCACAGACTCTCTACCCACAACCTAGGCTCCGAGACCCCTCTTAATCCAATCTCCTTCTGTCACTCCCAGAGAACCTCAGTTGCAAAGGATCCCCTTGTAAGTATCAGAACACACAGTCCTAGGTCCCAGGAATAGCTGAGGATTGGTGTCTTGGAGTTTGCTGGGCCATTGAAGTCCAGAGCCTGGGACAGCTGAGTGTGTGTGCAAGAAGACCCTAGGCTAGCAGCAGAGGGCATGGGGTGCAAGCAGACCCTCCCCAAGTAGGAAAAGGACTTCAGGACCCACTTGTTGCCACCTCTTCCCTGTGGTCTTCTTGAGTGCCCTTGGAAGAGGCACTGGAACAAGCCCCAGACTGGACAGGGGCCAAGGTAGCACCCTGGTTAAGGGGTTCAGCACCTTAGAGCCTGTTTCCTGTGCACATCATTCCTGGCTAGCCAGTGACGCTCACTCAGAGAGAAACTTTATTAAAACCAGCAGCAGTTTCAAGCCAACTTCCAGTCTCAGGACAGGGACATGATGCAGGAGGGGTCCTCCTGTATGTGGGCGAAGGGGTACAGGGACTCTCCAAGCCCACAAACTTGGTGATACGAGCTTAGTTGTGGGGGCCCCTGCGGGTGGTAGATGTGCTCTTGATGTTATAGGCCTTGAGTACTCCGGGTCCCCCACTGCTTGAGAAGCTCAGAGCATTGCTGCCCATGGTTCCCCCAAAGAGGAGCCTGCTGCCACTGCCCCCAGTGGAATTCACTATAGCTGGAAGAGGAGAAGGTCTGATTAGTGCACACTCCCCTACCCAGGGAACCCACCCCTCCCCCAACACACCTTCCTGACACAGCTGCCCCTCTCCTCTCAGCCCCACTTCTCAAAGATCCCTCCCCCAACCTAAAAGAAACTTCTGACAGTGGCAGGGGCTTCTCCACAGGAGCTCAAAGCCTTCCTTCACCTGGCTCCCCGCTACCCCCACCCCTCCCTCCTTGTCCTGAGCCACTGAGCTGGGCGGATATGAGTTCCATGGAACCTGCCAGAACTGTGTGTGGAAGGGAGGCTCCCAACTCCACCAGCCAGAGCCCTTGGGCCAGTCTACCATGCTAGAAAGCCAGCTAAGTCTACACAGTTCAGGGGGTAGTCGAGAACTTACAGATGTTCACAGGGCCCATTCCATCTCCAGATAACCTGGGAGAAGAGGACAGGTCTGTAAAAGCGGCTCTCACCTCAGGGCAGAGCTAGCACTGCCAAGCACCAGCCTCCAGACCCCAAGCAGAGTCTCCATCCCTCCCTTCCTGTTCCCAGCTTGTCTTTAGCCGGAGGAGGAAGAGCAGGAAGGCCCACTGAGACCCCTCTCCCAGCCAACTACATGAGCTGCATCAAAGTTCCAGAGCCTTCGTGTCCCACCTCTAAATTGGGCCTACCTCCAGAACCAAGGTGACAGGTTCTTTTGTGAAGATTGCTGCATGCATTTTCCCTACAAGCCCCAAACACCTAGGGCTTGGGAAATGGTTACCATGCTTATTATCTGTGAGCAGCCCTGCCCTTCCTCACCAGAAGTTCTCAGAATGGGCTGCTGCCTGTGGACTCCTGTCTCCAGCCCCTAGCATGAGGTCTGGAACTAGCAGTTACTTAATAGGTGCTGAAATAACTAATGAATTGTTGACTGATTGACTTCAGCTCCAGCCAGGACTGTGAGGGTGGGGGAAGGCGGGGTGGCTTTAGCAGCCCGGGAGTCTGAAACAGGTCTTGCAGTGGAAATTACAAATCCGAGACAGCTGGGTGTGTTTGTTTGGTGACTCATAGTCCCATTGTCACCAAGCTCTTGGCCTTGGGGCTCAGTTTGCTTGGGGGGGGGGTGTAGGAACACGACACAGACACCTTACTCCAGTGGGGGAGGGGCAGCGAGGAGCCACTGGCCTCAGCAGCTTCAAACTGAAGGGAAGAGTCAGGTTTTCAGGATGCTGGATCAAATGGTAAGGACTACTAGAAGTTGGAGCAGCCAAGAGCAGAGTGCCACCGATCAGCAATTCCATGTCAGAATTTCCAGTGCACTGTCTAAAGGACTCACTGGGAACAGACCTGATGTCCAAGCTATAGTGACTGATTTGATTCTTCCTTTCTAATAAATATGCATTGACTTATTTTATGCAGTGACTACATTTGCAACATTGGATCTCAAAGACTCCAAACTCAAAACTATTATGAAAGTTTCAGAGCCACAGTCCCTGATAAGCCCAGGAAGAGCTGAGGAAGTCAAGGGATTAAAACAGGAGGAATCAGGGCCCATGCATCTAGGAAGGTGCAACGAGGCCTCTCAGATGCAGCTGCCTGTGTGACATGCCTATGTGACAGTTTGTGTGACAACCTGTGGACATGCCTGTGTGACATCCTGTGGACATGCCTGTGTGACAACCTGTGGACATGCCTGTGTGACATCCTGTGTGACAGCCTGTGTGACAACCTATGGACATGCCTGTGTGACAACCTGTGGACATGCCTGTGTGACAACCTGTGGACATGCCTGTGTGACATCCTGTGTTACATCCTGTGTGACGTCCTGTGTGACAACCTGTGGACATGCCTGTGTGACAACCTGTGGACATGCCTGTGTGACATCCTGTGGACATGCCTGTGTGACAACCTGTGGACATGCCTGTGTGACATCCTGTGTGACAGCCTGTGTGACGTCCTGTGTGACAACCTGTGGACATGCCTGTGTGACAACCTGTGGACATGCCTGTGTGACATCCTGTGGACATGCCTGTGTGACAACCTGTGGACATGCCTGTGTGACATCCTGTGTGACAGCCTGTTTGACAACCTGTGGACATGCCTGTGTGACGTTCTGTGTGACGTTCTGTGTGACATCCTGTGTGACTTCCTGTGTGACAGCCTGTGTGATGGTCTGTGTGACATGCCTTATGACAGCCTGTGTGACAACCTGTGGACATGCCTGTGTAACAACCTGTGGACATGCCTGTGCGACATGCCTGTGTGACATCCTGTGTTACATCCTGTGTGACATGCCTTATGACAGCCTGTGTGACAACCTGTGGACATGCCTGTGTGATGGTCTGTGTGACGGTCTGTGTGACATCCTGTGTGACTTCCTGTGTGACGTCCTGTGTGACAACCTGTGGACATGCCTGTGTGACAACCTGTGGACATGCCTGTGTGACATCCTGTGTGACAGCCTGTGTGACGTCCTGTGTGACAACCTGTGGACATGCCTGTGTGACAACCTGTGGACATGCCTGTGTGATGGTCTGTGTGACGGTCTGTGTGACAGTCTGTGTGACTTCCTGTGTGACTTCCTGTGTGACATGCCTATGTGACAGTTTGTGTGACAACCTGTGGACATGCCTGTGTGACGGTCTGTGTGACAGCCTGTGTGACAGCCTGTGTGACATGCCTTACGACATCCTGTGTGATATCCTGTGTTACATCCTGTGTGACATGCCTGTGTGACGGTCTGTGTGACGGTCTGTGTGACATCCTGTGTAACATCATGTGTGACATCCTGTGTGACATCATGTGTGACAGCCTGTGTGACAGCCTGTGTGACAACCTGTGGACATGCCTGTGTGACGGTCTGTGTGACAGCCTGTGTGACATCCTGTGTTACATTCTGTGTGACATGCCTTATGACATCCTGTGTGATATCCTGTGTTACATCCTGTGTGACAGCCAGTGTGACATGCCTATGTGACACTTTGTGTGATATCCTGTGTTACATCCTGTGGACATGCCTGTGTGATGGTCTGTGTGACAGCCTGTGTTACATCCTGTGTGACGGTCTGTGTGACATCCTGTGTTACATCCTGTGTGACGGTCTGTGTGACATGCCCATGTAACATGCCTGTGTAACAAACATCATGTGTGACATCCTGTGTGACATGCCTGTGTGACATCCTGTGTGACACGCCTGTGTGACATGCCTGTGTGACATGCCTGTCTTCCAGAGGCATCTGATATTCAGTTCCTCTTCTCACAAGGAAGCCAGGCAGGTAAATAATTAAAATAAATTATTTATAAATAGAGTAATAAATAGTACTAAATAGCTTACACAGACCCTCTTCTACTTCTGGCCTACATTCTCAACCACATTGTTCCTCCTTCTTCCTACCACACAGGCTTTCTGCCCCAACACACCCTACCTTCCTGTCCACTCCATTCATCCTCACCTACACACACACACACACACACACACACACACACACACACACACACACTAAATAAATGGGTTTTTTTTTTAATAATTTTTAAGTGCAAGTAAATAAATGTTAAAAAAAAAAAAAAAAAAAGGAAATGTTCCTGGTCTCTGAGCTCTCCCTTCGCAGGTGTTTATCTCCACAGTGAATGCACTTCCTCCCTGAGGGCAGAAACATGGCTTAAATATTATCTGACTCTGTGCTGGGTTCTAACAAATGAAGACTAACAAGTAAGTCTACTCTCGTGCGTTTGCCAACATGGTTGCTTCTCACCTCTGCAAAACTTAACCTTCCCCAGGGCACAGCTCTGGATGCTCACAGGGAATCAGCCCCTGCAGCCACTAAGAAAAGACCAACCTCGGATGGGGGTGCTCTGTCCTGCGGGAAGCCAGCCCAGCCCCTGCCAGCTTCCCAGCCCCTGCCAGCTTCCCAGCCCCTGCCAGCTTCCCAGCCACTGCTGGTGACTATAAAGTAGCTCTGGGGACAGAGGAAATCCTCCAAGCACACTGAGGGCCAACTGGTTAACCCAGTTAGTCATGAAAAGCGGCCTATCCGCTTGTTCGTGGGCCAGCAATCAGCAGGCCTCAGCTGCACACAGGCCTGTCCCTCAGTTAATTGAACCACCGCTTGTCCCTCTGTAGACCCTAGAGGCCATGCTCCTGGCCTGCCTCCCTAGAAACCTGCTGCAAATCAGTAAGAGAGCCCTGCTAGGAGCTGGGGGCATGGTTCAGTGAGTGACAGCACTCATTGAGCAAGTATGGAGACCGGCATTTGAATCCCCAGAACCACATACAAAGCCAGGTGTGGCCTCACACATGCGTGTAACCCTAGCGCTATGGGGGAGCAGATGGGAGATGGGATGATCACTAGGACTGTCTAGCCACCAGCCTAGCTCCAGGTTCAATACGAGACTCTGTCTCAAAATAAGTCAAACACAGAGCAGGACGCTGACATCCTCCTCTGGCCTCCAAGCATCACCTTGGATGTAGGAACTTGTGCACACCTGTGGGCACACACTAGACACATGCACCATACCAAGAAAGCCCTGCTAACAGCCCTACTTAGGAAGGACTTGCCACACGGCCTTTCCATCTAGAAGGATGTTTTCTACAGACCTAAGCAGCAATCATGAGCTTTGTGCACCCTGTCTCTTCTACCTATGCCCTGCAAAGGAGGGGCACCTAGGAAATGCATGTGGGTGTACTAAGAACAAGGCCAGACCTCACTGATCCCCAGGCCCTCCTGCCCAGCCTGCATCTCTCACCGGCTCTCCTCGCCCTCCAGCAGCTTGCGGTAGGTGGCGATCTCGATGTCCAGGGCCAGCTTGATATTCATCAGCTCCTGGTACTCCCGCAGCTGCCGGGCCATGTCCTGTTTGGCCTTCTGCAGAGCGGCCTCCAGCTCCTCCTTCTTAGCATGAGCATCCTTGAGTGCTAGCTCCCCACGCTCCTCAGCCTCAGCAATGCTGGCCTCCAACTTGGCACGCTGTAGACGGTCATGAAACCATGAGTGGAGGGGACAGCTGACCACTATCTTCCTACCAACCCATGCTGCACCTGCCCATCTTGCTTAAGATGGCTTCACCAGCCCCGCCTACTGCCCCAAACACCAGCGAGTCCTGAAGGTTAGACACAAGGATATGAGGGTCCCGTGCCTAGCATCTGGCTCTGGCACTTTCTAGCAGTGTAGCCTTGGGGGGGATTAACCCCTTCAAGCCAAAGTCACCTCTTCCTAAAAGAGTGATGATCACAGCATCTATTTCATAGGGAGACTGTAAGGGTAAGGGGAAATGAGACACATAAAGTCAGGCTGGAGAGATGGCTTAGTGGTTAAGAGCACTTTTTCTTGCAGAGGACCCGGGTTCAATTTCCAGGACCCACATGGCAGTTCAAGACTGCTCATAAGGACACAGACACACATGCAAGCCAAACACTCCTACACATAAAATAAAACAAGTACATCTAAGCCAAAATTTTTAATTAAAAACTTTGATGTCTTTTTTAAAGAGACACACAAAGTCTTGGCATGAGACCTGGCATACACCAGGTGCTTGACCAATGTTACTCTAAATTGCAAACCCTAGCACCTGCCACCCCTAGCCAGAGCACCAAGGCATGGGATCCCAGTTGGATCACAAATACCAGCAGAGGACAAGAACTGGGTACCTTTAAAACAGAAACCAGCCATTGGAGAGGGAGTGAGCAGGGGCCATGGGAGAGGTTGGAGAGAGGAAAAGGAAGGGGGGAAGGGATGTGATTACATTTTCATTAAAAGATATTTTTTAAAAATAAGATGAAACAGAAACCAGGTGTGAGCAGTCCAAATAGAAGCTTGAATCCAATACCATATCATGTGGTTGGAGCAAGGTGACACAGTTCCCATAGGCTGGCATCTGCCATGAGCCGCTACCACTTACTGTTGGCTTTAGGGCTTTCCCGGCATTGGGCACTTCCCCCATGGTCACAGTTTGAGTCTTGAATGTGCCTCAAAGCTCATGTGTTGATGCTTTGGTCCCCAGCTGGTGGGGTTTATTAGGAGGAGGTAGAACCATTGGGGGCAGGGGGAGCGGAAGGAACTGAGGTCACTGGGGAAATGTCCATGAAAGGGATGGGGAACCCTGGTCCATCCTCTCTGCATTTTGGCTGAGGTTAGATGAGGAATGTTGCACTACCATACGCCCACGCACACCACGGTGTTCTGCACAGCCACCCACTCAAAGTGATTGTGCTCAACGTCCAGGGACTAAAACCGTGAGACAAAATAACTCTCCTTCCTCTAAGTTGGTTCTTTCCGGCATTTTGCCACATGAGTAGACAGACCGCTGGCTAACACAGCCACTAACAAGAGCTGTCTCGCTCTCCCATGCCCACACTCCAGCCCAGGGCTTCTCTGCCATTCTCAAGGATCCTTTCCCCATCCTAGGGTTCCCTTCTTTCAGCTGAAGTCTCTGCCTCTCTACTCCATGGACACCACTCAACGGAGTCCTCTCACACTAATGTCGCCTGGGCCAGGCAGGGCCAGTCCGCTGCCTCTAGAGACCAGTGAGCCAGACAGATGGCTTTTACTCCCAAGAAGCATGCAATTCCAGTGGGGTGAAGACAGTCAATAATTAAACAATAACCTCAAACACTCCAGACAGTAGACGGTGCTTCAAAGAATTTCAGATGGGCTGCTGGTGTGGTGGCTGGGTGTTTGAAGAAGCCAACCCCGACAAGGGGACTCTGGTCCCGAATCCCACGCATGATAAAGCAAAAGCCATAGACAGACCTTGGAGAATCACAGTCCAGGTGGACTGAAAGGCCTTGGAGCGTGAATGCCTAGTAAAGGCAAGACTCAGGAAGCAGGCTAGCATGGCCTGAGCAAAAGGAGAAAGGGGTGTTGTCCAGAGTGAAGACATAATGATTTCTGATCCATGTGCTGTGGAGCCCAGAGCTAGGGGCAAGCAGAGTGCTCAGTGTCAGGGCGGTTCCTCTTTGGCAGGTGACCTGAGTTCCCTTCCACGGGCTCCATGCCCATCCATGACTCTTGCTTTCAACCCAAGCCAGATCCTGGCCCACAGCATTCCATCCTGGAGGTCTCTGTAGTGACCTGAGATGTGAGCTGCACCCACCTAGCCCCAGGCCTCCCAGACTCACCCTGACCTTGACCCGGCTAGCTGCCTCTCACTCCCAAAATGCAGGGAAGGGGCAGCAGGAGGGCAGGTCCCCACCTGGTTCTTCACAGTGTCGATCTCAGCCTGCAGCCTCTGGATGGTACGGCTCATTTCGGTAATCTCATTCCGGGTGTTGCGGAGGTCATCTCCATGTTTCCCAGCCTGGGCCTGGAGGGTCTCAAACTGAAAAGCCATGAGCACAATTATGGCAGGATAGACCATCACTGCCTGCCACGGGGGCCTTCTTCCCATCCACAGAAGGCCCCTCCCAGCCTACATTCCCAGGAAAGGTAGTCACCTCCCAGCCACCACTACCACCCAACCCCCCAACAACTGCAACCCCAAAAGGTCAAACTACAGGGCAGTCTCTGTCCCCTCCTAGCCAGGATCTGAGAGCATGCGTCCAAGCCTGTACTTCTACCTATGCATGCTGCTGGGCTCCATACCCTGTGCACCCTTCAGACCTGGCTTCTGGCTTCCTTTGGTGACACTGGTTTAGATGATGTCCCGCCCATTTCTTTAAGAGATTGCTCTCAGCTGTTTTAACTCTATAGGGACAATCAAGCCTCCCATTCCTGGAACACTGGACTTCAGGATCTAGTCACCGCCCTTTCACCTACTAGCTGTGTAGAGCTGGAAAATTCGCTTAGCCTCTCTGGGCCTCAATGGCAATCATAGCGGTACACACAAAAAAGGGCTGTTCTGTGACTTAAACATGTAAAAGTGACAGAACACTTAAGACACTGCCTCGTCCTGTGCAAGTGTGCCCTATGCCCTTGCACCAGCATTATGAAATTGAACGATTATCAGTATGTGTCTCATTTCTCTTTCTCTGCCCCATCAGCCTGGGCTCAAGCCTAAGGCAGGGAACCAGCCTTGGTACCTTCTTTGTCCTGAACTCCAGAGCATACCATGGCCTTAATCACTGGTGCCTGACAGGTCCCAAAGACTGGAAACAAGGTGAGGAGAAACAGAGCTGCCACCCAGAGCCTAGCAGAAGGGGAAAGAGGCCCCCAAATGGCCACTCACCTTGGTCTGGTACCAGGCTTCAGCCTCAGCCCGGCTGTGGTTAGCCATCTCTTCATACTGGGCCTTGACCTCAGCAATGATGCCATCCAAGTCCAAGGAGCGGTTGTTGTCCATGGACAGCACCACAGACGTGTCTGAGATCTGAGACTGCAGCTCTGCTAACTCCTGAGGGACCACACAGGACATTGGGCTGGTGTCTGGGACATGATCCATCCCTGTTCCCACACCACACTGGAACCCACCCAAGGAAAAGAAAAAGCAGCCCCTGGAATGAGCAGAAAGGCCAGGCAGTGAGGGACTCAGACCCAGCACATGCTGAATAGTGCTGCCCACCCTGGCTGCTAGCATCTCAGATAGCAAACACAGACAATGTGGTGCACATGATGGCTCCTCCTGTGAGGTCCCCTCAGGGAACCTAGCCTTGGCCCAACCCCTGCCAGATCATGGTTAGCAGATCTCCTTCCTAAGGCTAGAAGATGACACACCACCCACCGTGGAACTCACCATCTCATTAAGGGTCTTGAGAAAGCTGATCTCATCATTCAGACTATCCACCTTGGCCTCCAACTCCACCTTGTTCATATAGGCAGCATCCACGTCCTGGGGTTGAGACACAGGATAGAGTGACACCATGTCGTCAAGACAGAGGATAGACAGTAGAGATGAGAGCAAGTCAGTCAATCCTGCCTAGTTTTTCAGGACAAAACACCCCTGCCTCCCCAGACACTTCCTCCCTGGCCCTCCAGAATGCATGCTGGATTGGTGACATTTCCATGCATCCCCACAACCACCATTGCCTCCCCAACACCTTCAGCCCAAAGAACCTGAGCCCCAAACCAAACATGTGACCAGGTCCCAATGGCTTCATGGTGTGGACACAATCCTGGTTCAGCCACAACAACCTGTGTGACCTAGAACAAGTCACTTCCACATTGAGCGCCTCAACTTCTCAGTCCATGTAAGAACAGAGCATCAATCAGATCTCCCTTCCCCCTCCTAAAGATGAGCAGCTTCGGCTGGCCTGCTTCTCTGGAATCATTGGGTAACTTGGGTGACTCCAAGTCTGGTGAAGCCAGGTCACAACCCAGGAGGGAGCCAGGCTTCTGTCAGCACTTTTACATCACTATGGCCAAAATGTCAACAGAAACAGTGTAATCAGGGAAAGGTCTGTTTGGGCTTCAGAAGCCTCAGTCTGCCACAGCAGAGAAAGCCTGGAAGACACGGCAGCTTGCATCATGGCTGACCAGAAGCAGAGGGAGGGAATTCTGATAATAATTTGACTCTGGCTCACTCTATCTATCTATCATCTATCTATCTATCTATCTATCTATCTATCTATCTATCTATCTATCTATCTACTATCTGTCTATCTACCTGTTTATAATCTATTTATCTATCTATAAGCTATCTATTTATAATCTATCTATAATCTATCATCGATCATCTATCAATATATCATCTATCTATCTGTCTATCTATCTGTCTATCAATCTATTTATAATCTATTTATAATCTGTCTGTATGTCTATCTATCTATAATCCATCATCTATTTATCTATAATCTATCTATCTATCTATCTATCTCTCCTTCCCTCCCTTTTATTCTGTCCAGGGCCCTAGCTTCCTCCCTCAGTTAACCCACTCTGGAGACACCCAGAAGTGATTAACAGTAATACTAATTAAAAATCAGGTTCTTAGTATGTAGCCCTGGCTGGCCTGGGATGCACTATGTAATCCATGCTGGCCTTAAGCCTGCAATCCTCTGCCTCAGCCCGCCAAGCACTAGAATTCAAGGTTTTCCTACCACAACCAATTCCTAAGTGATTCCAAGTCCAGTCAAGCTGATGATGAAGACTACCATCGCACGTTCCTACCTACACTTTCTGGGTTGACCTTGTGAGTCTTCAAGGGCCCGCTCTGTGCCAGGCTATATGCCTACAGCAGGGTCTGGGATACAGAGCTCCTTGTTGAGAGGGTTTGGACTCAGAATTCTAAAGGGCAGGAAGCACAGATCCCTCTAAGACACACCTATGCTTCCCAAAGGCCATTTGCACATCTTCGGGGACAGAAAGCTCATCCTGACTCAAGACAGTTCGTTGTTCATTCTGCAAACATCTGAGGCCACCCAGGAGTCATGGGGTCTGGGGTAAAATGTTCTGACCCCTAGAAGACCCTCCCTTATATGAGCCTAAGACCTTCTTCTCAAACTTCTGTCTTCTGGTCTTAGTTCAAATCCTAAAGGTCTGGAACAAACTCTGTTCACTCCCCAGAGACGTGCATGTGCACAGGTGCATGCACACACAAGCACACACACACACACACACACACACACACACACACACACACACACACCACAGAGCAAGAGGGAGAGAGAGAGAGGCACACACACACACAGTAAGAGGGAGAGAGAGAGGCACACACACACAGAGGTACACAGAGAGGGAGAAGAAAGAGACACACACGTGCACACACACAGTAAGAGGGAGAGACAGAGGCACATACAAGCATACATGAACACAGGGCATGTGTGGCTTTGAGACTTCCCTAAGCTCATCATTCCCTTCTGTTTTGTCCAAGGCAGGCCTTGACCACAGACCCAGCCCTGGGGTATAAGGTCCCCACCTGGTCTCACCCTGAGTGTGAGACAACCCTCCAGCTCCTCCACCCCTCACCTTCTTCAGCAACACAAACTCATTCTCTGCAGCTGTGCGCCTGTTGATTTCCTCTTCATACCTGCAATGGGGGAGGGGCATGGTGACTGCCAGCTTTGCCTCCAAACAGTCACACAGGACACTCGCCCCAGTGACATGCCTGAGAGAGCAGGTAGCACAGCTACAAACCCTGATTACCCTCGCTTTCATACAGATCACCCCAAGGCTTCATGTCTCAGTGCGGAGGGAAGGGGCTTGGGAAATGTCCGAATTAGAAGCCAAAGGCTGCATCTGCTGGGGGAGTAAGCAAGCATAGCCATGCTTGGCGACTGTTTCATGGCACCTGCATTGGCATGCACTTCCTGTGGGATAACTCACTCCCTAAAACATAGAACTGTAATTGTCAGAGCTGAAAACACAGAGGCGGGTCACCTGCCCGGGTCACTGCACTGCAAAGGGACAAAGCCCTGGCCTAACCCCTGGCATTGACTACCTCTAGGCCCACCCCTGAGGTGCGAAGGGGAAGTTCAAATGGGGAAAGCTTGTAGAATCAGGACAGAGTGACCAAGCTGGGTGGTATAGCCTGCATCTTTCCCCCCAAATCCCTCTTCCTCTCAAGGAACTGGCACCTGGCTTTGGGAGGACCTCTGCCAGCAGGGCGATGAGGAAGAGGGCACTAGCTTGTTCCAGTGTATACATGGGACCAAAAAAAAAAAAAGTGGGAAATTGGGGGTGAAGAAATGAGGGCTCAGCACCACACAGGAGTTGCCAAGAATGGCAGAAGCTTGGGTAGAAAGTAGCATGCCAGCCAGGAGCCTGGGCTCATGCATGCATCCAGAATGGCCCCTCAGTCCCATAGAAGCTACAAATCTGTCAGGCTCTCTGATGCCCTGCCTTGGTGCTGGGCTGCTGGGCTCTCAGAGCACCCATGCCCTTCCCGTGCCTGCTGCCAGCTTCTCATTCACCCTCTGCCTAGAGCTCAGCCTGCCTCCACAGAAGCCAGGTGCTCTGAGGGGAGCTGCTGAGGGGAGATGTGGCAGGCTGAATTCCTGCCAACAGGAACCGGCTGGCTACCCAGAACCCCCTTGCCCTGCACCTATCTGGTTCCACCTGCTATGAGATTCATCTGTTGACTTTTGCCCAAGGGAAGCAGCTGGTGGGAGACACTCCCCAGAGGGCCTGTTTGTTCTTCTCCAGTCAGAGCTGGTATGCCTGGCTCTGCCTAGTCACACAACCACAGAGCACACTGGCTGCCCCCAGTGCCCGGGGGAGGGAGGGGGTTCAAGCTTTAAGCTTTGCTTTCTGATCAGTGAAGGGGGGGAAAGAGCCTGTCCACAAACCCAGGCTTCCTGTCTCTGGTGGCTTTCCACTGTCTGCCCCTGAGCCCTGCCCTGTCATTCAAAACCATCATTCCCATCTGTTTCTTTCCTTCTCACATCTGGGAGTTAGGGACCCAAATTCAAGGCCGAGTTTCCTGTGACCTGCTATGAAATCTCCACTAAGTCCCATAAACTATCTGGCTTCCAATTCTTCATCTGCACAGGGGGAAAAAAAACTATTCTAGAATAATCTAGGGGTACTTCAAGTTCTGAAAAGCATTCTATCATGGGTTATCTTCTGCCTATGGCGCCTGGGGCCTTGGGGCTTAGTCAGGCACCCAAAAGGAATCAGGACTGTCAGGGTAGACTGTGCTATTTCTCTTGACTAAGCCAGGAAAAAAAAAAATGACCAGAAATGTCCCAGCAACATCCCCTGGGAGGTGGGGGTAGACATGAGGCAGGGACTGTGTCAGCAAAGGCCATGGCTCAGGCAGTTCTAGTGCTGGGCAGCTATGCACTCTGACCCCGGAACCAGAGACACTTGCAGAGTGCTTATGCGTGAAAGGCACACTGTCCCAGGGCTGGGATCCTCCAAGTGGCACCAGGGACATTACTTATTCTTGAACTCTTCCACGACATCCTGCACGCTTCGCTGTTCCGCCTCCAGGCGGCCCCCATCCAGCTGCAGCGCCTCAAGCTGCTGCCGCAGCCCTGCAATCTGGGCCTCCAAGATCCGGGGAAGCTGGCTGCTCTTGGCTGACTTCTGTTCCTGCAGCAGGGCCCACTTGGTCTCCAGCATCTTGTTCTGCTGCTCCAGGAAGCGTACCTGGAGGAATGTTGGAAGAGGAGGCGCCTGAGGGGCCAGACCACACCACCAAAGGTGTTGAATAGTCTGGAGCCACCCAGCGGAGCCCACATACCCACCAGTCGGTCCCCCATGCTCAGTCCTCCCCTCTAGAACCCTATTTCAAGTGTGAGACATGGACTGGGTGGGTTTGGTTTCAATGGTATTCTCTACCTCTGCCCTCTAGCCCTTTCTCTCTGAAACCAGAGGTGAAAGGGTATTAGGTGGCTGACTGGACCACCCCTCCTTCCAGGCTGGAACTTCTCCTTCTTCCTCAGCGTCTTCTCTCCTCCCCCTTCCCTCCAGCCAGGCCACAGGGCAGCATGTTAGGATCAAACCAATAAAAAGAAGCATTGGCATCCATCCCTGGACCAATAGGAACACTCAGCCTGAGGTGGGAGGCAAGAGGAGCCGCCTGGAAACCAGCGGCCTGGAGAGCCAGGAACTCTGTTAGGACAGTCCAGCCCAACATCAAGGCAAGAACCCAGGTCTAGCGCAGCCAGGGGGACTTCCGCTGAGGATTTCCAGGGCAAAATAGCACAGGCAGGAGGATTGGAAGGGAGACACTGAGGCAGGGGAGTGGGCCCTAGCTAGAGGGCCAGGTAGGACTACAGGCCTCAGCTCCCTGGGTCCCTTCTCTGAGACCCAAGTCTGCCTCTCTCATCCCTAGGAGCCCATAAATGGCAGGAATGGACAGCCAGGGAACGTACCTTCAAAGGGGTTCCTATTGATGATCGGTCAACCCAGTCCCTATGCCCCACTGGGCCATCTCCAAAGGCAGACAGAGATGACCTCACCTCCAACCAGCAAAGGAAGGTAGAGGAACAGGAAGGTAGGTAGGGGAGAAGCCTCCCTCCTCCGGGCCTTTATTCTCAGCCTCTACCTCAGATACATCATTCTCTCAGCTGGAAAAGGACAGTCATTCCATGTCATACCTGACTCCCCACAACCTCCTCTCGGGAAAGAGACCCAGACAGCAAGGAATTAACTGCTGGCCTTGACCTCCAGAGCTCCCAGCCTCACATCCCTAATACAGTAGCTCCAAAACCCCAGAGACCTCAGACCAATCGACCAAGGAAGCTGGGCAGATCTTAGACGGCATCCTTGGATCCTTAAGGTAAGGGCGGGGGGGGGGGGGGAGGCTGGGCCAGCTGCTGGAGGAGAGAAGGAGCTTGGAGACTTAAGGAAGGTGTAAGGAGAGATATTAACTCTAAAGAGCCCACCCAAGACACCGGAGGAAGGAGACCCAGGCCAGCCTCCGAGGGCAGGACCGACGCAGGCATGGCAGATACGAACCGCTAGGGCGTGACTGGGGCTGGGTCACACGGGCCTCACCTTGTCGATGAAGGAGGCAAATTTGTTGTTGAGGGTCTTGATCTGCTCGCGTTCCTCCTGGCGCACCTGCTGGATGTTGGGGTCGATGTCGACCCTCAGCGGTGCCAGCAAGTTCTGATTGATGGTGATCTCTCGGATGCCAGCGCCCACTGGGCTTCCATAAGCGGAGCGCACCGCCACGCGCGGCCTAGAGGTGCCCAGGCCATAGAGGCTGCTGCCGCCGAAGCTGCCGGTGCGGCTCGAGCTCAGGCGCATCTGGGCACCCCGGCCCGGAAAGGTGGTGGAGCGAGAGCTGAAGTGGATGGACATAGCGGCTGGACGCGGCTAGGTGAACCGGATGGGTGAGGACAAGCAGGGAACTCGCTGACCTTATATCCCTCGGTGCGGGCTCCTGGCTGAGCACACACAGGTGGGGACAGGGCGGGGCTGGCCGCTGGCCACCTTTCTCTGCCGCCAGGGGCCTCTGAGGCCGCCTTCCGCCCTTGCGCCGCCCCCAGCCACCGCCCAGGCTCTCGTCCACGCCAGAAATGTATGCAGAATGTCCAAACGCCATCCTGGGACAGCCCCATCTCAGGTTACCCTAGACACCCGCAGCCCAGAAATCTCTGGACCTCCAAGAGACCACCTTACAGTTGGCAGGGGAAGGCTTCCTGGAACAGGCCTGGGGAGTGAATACCCAGATTTCCTGAGGCCAGCAGGGAAGTCAAGTGCTACAGAAGGAAGTAGAGGACAAACTTCCGCTCCGCTCTGGTTGAGGAAGTTGAAACCCCTCACCCTTGGGCTCAAGAAGCCCAAGGCTTTCTAGGACACTCCCTCCCCAGGCCAGCTGCTGCTGGAGAAATCTGATGCTCCGTTCTTGAGTAACCTGTGATGAGCCTCACCGCTGTTTCCCTAACCACGGTTCACCCTCCCCACTCCACCCAAGTTTAGAGGGCCTTCCTCACCCCCTACTCAAACTACCTTCTGGGTTTCTAGGATGCCCTGTATGTACACTTCTGTGAATTCAAACTCCCAAACACACTCATGTGCGCATACATGAGTGGAGTCTGCATGCTGGTCTTGATACACAACTGAACACATTTGTATGCACATTTGTGTGTCCCAGTTCCTGTTCACATCCAAACACTCCTCCCCACCCTGCCCTGTTTTCCTATTTAAAGATCCACCAGGTTGTACCTGAGAAGGGAACCGACGGCTCCAGACTGGCCTCACTCTGTAGCAACCAGCACTGTACATTTACACCTCTGAGTGCTCCTCCACTCCCAGACTCACTTGGTCAGCCTTTAGCCCACCTAGAGCCCCACCCAGTGAACTGACTGAGTCTTCAGGGGAGTCCTGGGTAGAGGAGGATGGGAAAGGAATGTTCTTCCTGCTTTGCCATTTCAGTTAGAAACCCCTAAGCTAGCAAAGGAGATCCCCCACCCCTCAGAGTGCTTCCTCAATTCTTCAGTTCCCTGTACCCCTCTACATCTACTGCATCCCCTGCCCATCCCTCCCACTCCGTCCCCAACTCTGAAGGTTGTGCCCTGCCTGTCCACACCAAGAGCTCCTCTTTCTCTAGCTGGGCTGAGCCAACCTAGCAGGGCACAGCAAGTTTAATGCCCCAGACCTCCCTAGGCCACAGCTCTTTCAGGGCAGATGCCCAGAGAAAGCCAGGAAGCACACAGTGAAGAAGAAGGGTGCCTGGACACTTCAGGCCAGGCCTCAGGCCCCCATTCCCACCACACACTGACTTGAGAGAGATTTCCTCATTCCAGAGCCTACACCACATCTTCTTTGGGCCTCTTGCCCCTCCCTGGAACATTCTTAAAGGTTCCAGTGCTGCTGGCTAGATTCCTCCTGCCCCCACATTCCCAAGCCAACCTGAGAGGCCACTCCATGCCAGGTGAAAGCAGCATTCTCCCCCTCCCCCCCCCCTCCTCCCCCCCCCCCCCACTCCCACCCACACCCTCTCCTTCCACAGCCCTGGAAGCCTCCCATCAAGTTCTTGCCCCAAGAGAGCTCACAGTCTAGTGGTTCATCTGAACACACACACACACACACACACACACACACACACACACACACACACACACACCACATGCTCCTGCTGGCCCTCACAGAGACCACCTTCCCAGATCCTGTCTTAGCCCCACAAACTCTCCTTCACTGTCTTCTGCCCAACTCAGTGATAGCATTCTGCTACTTATACACACAGAGAGAGGCAGAGGCAGAGAGCGAGTGAGAGAGCAGACACACACACACACACACACACACTCACTCACTTTAAGCCAAGCCAAGTGTAAACTTGACTTGTCCTCTGACTCTCTTGTACTAAGCACCCTTTGGAACCTAGCCATCAACAGCAGTAGACCCAGGTTCTTAGCCCTGCTTCTGTCCACAGTTCCTGACCCGGACACCTGGCCCCTGACAGCCTGGCCCAGGGACATTGTGGCTCCTCCCACAGTAGGGGAAACATTCATAGCTATTACTCATAGCCCAGCAATGTAAAAACACATCCTCTGATTCTTTTTTTTTTTTTTAATTATTCTTTAAAAATGTTTTGTGTGTGAGTGCTCTGCATGTATACCTACATGCCAGAAGAAGGCATCAGATCCTGTTACGGATGGTTGTGAGCCACCCTGTGGTTGCTGGGAATTGAACTCAGGACCTCTGGAAGAGCAGCCAGTGCTCCTAACTTAGCCATTGCTCCAGCCCCACATCTTCTGATTCTTAAGGGGAAAAAAAAAAATCCTTTTTTCATTATCTTAGAATGTGAATGCTTCTAATCACACTAAAAGCCACTTAGCATTCTGTGTGGACTACTGGGCGAGATTGCTCCGTAGCAGAATGCTTGACCAGCATGCATGTGGCCCCACTCTCAATCTCTGATGGTGGCACACACACACACCATACACACACACATACACACACACCATACACACACACCATACACACACACACACACACACACACACGCACACACACACACGCACACACACACACACACACACACGCACACACACGCACACACACGCACACACACGCGCGCACACACGCACGCACACACACACGCACGCACGCACGCACACACACGCGCACACACGCGCGCGCGCACACACACGCACGCACACACACGCACACACACGCACACACACACACACACGCACACACACACACACACGCACACACACGCACACACACACACACACACGCACACACACACGCGCACACACACGCACACACACACGCACACACAAGTAGATATAATTGCAAGAAGGAAGACTAGTTCTGAACACGAAAGAGTGCTCAGCACCACTCATACTAGAGTGGGAGAAAGACTAGAAACAGGAAGTCAGGCCGGTGTCGTGGCCACACCCATGACCCCTGCCAGTGAAGGATGGTGAGCTGGGGATCAGCCGAGCTGCAGAGCAAGACTCTGTTTCAGAAGACAGCAGCAAAATGGACGTGAGGTCCTTTTGTGACTGTCAAGTCATCAAAGACTGAAATTGATGCTAGCAGCACCCGTGCAGGCTGTGGCTGTGGAGCTCACAGCAAATCTTGTCCTTTGCTACCGGGGTTATTGATTGTCACTCCCTCCTGCAGAGAAAGTTGACAAAAGATCTCAGAATTAATTAAAAAGACATCGGCAGGAGCTGGAGAAATGGCTCAGTGGTTAAGAGCACTGGGTGCTCCTGCAGAGGGCCCAGGTTCAATTCCCAGCACCCACACGGGAGCTCACAGCCATCTGTAACTCCAATTTCAGAGGACCTGACACCCTCTTCTAGCATCCATGGGCACCAGCTATGCACACGGTGAACATACAGGCCACACAAATATGCTGGGCATGTCTTTCTGCATGCTGTGAATGTGTGTTGCTCTGATTGATGGATGGATGGGTAAATAAAACACTGATTGGCCAGTAGCCAGGCAGGAAGTATAGTATAGGTGAGATAAGCAGAGAGGAGAATTCTGGGAAGTGGCAGAGTCAGGAGACGCAGCCAGCCACTGCCATGAGAAGCAAGATGTGAAGGCAGAACTGGGAAAAGGTACCAAGCCACGTGGCTAAACATAAGTAAAAATTATGGGTTAATTTAAGTGTAAGATCTAACTAGCAAGAAGCCTGAGCCATTAGGCCAGTTTATTTGGGCAGCCGGGTGGGACACAGAAAACCTTCTGGCTATAAAAATATACATAAGATAAAAAAAAAAAAAAAAGTAAGTCTTTTCAAAAAGCATGTCATCAGCTTTTACATGTATAAGTAAAACCAGATGAATCCATCAGTCCTTGACCGAGAAGTTCCGCTGTGAATTCTTCCCTTCCTGGCATTCACAATAACTGCACGTGTACACAGGGTCCCTTCTGTACTGTCATGTCCAAGGAACTTTGGAAACCTAAGTGCCTGTCAACAGGGAGCCCAAATAATGAGTTGGGCTAGCTGCTGTATTAGTCCTATTTTATCACTGTGATAAAAAGCAACTAATAGAAGAAAGAGTTTATTCTGCAGCTTATGGTTCCGAAAGGGTTAGAGTCTCTGATAATGGGGCAGAGGCAGCAGGCAGCGGGAGGTGGGACCAGCAGCTGAGATCTCACATCCTGAATTGTAAGCACAAAGTCTTTTGAAACGCAAAGCCTGTCCCCAGTGACACGCCTCCTCCAGCAAGGTCACACCTCCTATTTCTCCCCCAACAGCTACCAAATGAAGACCACGAATTCAGATGGGTAAGACTTACAGGGGCATCCCATTCTAACCATCATAGCTTCGTTCAGTGGATTGCCATTCAGGGAAATGAATACATCCTTTCTATGTTGACTGAGTCTTCAAATTTCTAATCAATCAGTTGATGTGTGTGTGTGTGTGTGTGTGTGTGTGTGTGTGTGTGTGTATGGATGCTTTGCCTGCATGTATGTGCCTGCATCACAGGCATGAAGTGCCCAGGAGGCCAGAAGAGGATATCAAATCTCCCGAGACTGGAGTTACAGCTGATGTGACTTGGCATGTGAGTGCTGGGAATCGAACCCAGGTCCTCTGGAAAAGCAGCCAGTGCTCTTAACTGCTGAGCCATCTCTCCAGTTCCCTGAGTTTGTAACCTTTACATAACCACTGAAAAATTTGTGTGGTTTTCCTTTATTTTTAATGACTTCTTTAGCTCTGCCTGCACAGTAATGGGTTTCTCCGCACATGTGCGTCGTTATACTTTGTTCTTATTTTGTCCCCTCTCCTACCCCCTCTCATGTCACCCCGGACTTCAGCTGGTTCCCTCTCCCCCCAGATATCTCCTCACCTTCCTCAGCATGTTTTCCATTACCCGATGTCATAGTTCATTTTGTCGGCTCGACACAAACCTAGACATACCTGAGAAGAGGGTCCCTCAATTAAGGAATTGCCCTATCAAATTGGCCTGTGGACAAGTCCGTGGGGCGTTTTCTTGATTCCTCAATGATGTGGGAGGACAAAGCCCACTGTGGGTGATACCATCCCTGAAAAGATGGACCCGGGTTATATTAAAACGGAAGCTGAGCAAGCCAGGGAGAGCAAGCTAGCAAGCAGCGCTCCTCACAGCCTGCGCTTCAGTCTCCGAATCCAGGTCTCTGCCTTCAGGTTCCTGCCACGACGTCCTGTCCTGGCTTCCCTCCGTGATGAAATGTGCCCTGGAAACTGAAACAAACCCTTTCTTCCTCAGGTTGCTTTTGGTCACAGCTGCAGAAAGCAAATGAAGGCATCCTATTGATTCTCTTTCTAAATCCACGGCTTACACACACTTACACTTACACACACACACACACACACACACACACACACACACATCTAGGTCTCACACACAAGAGAGAGCACACAGTGTTTTTTCTGAGTCTGGCTACCAGTGTAACTTTAAAATACCCTCCAAGGTTGTACAGGCCTCCCTCCCTCCACTGTGACTACTTCCTGCCAGCCCACAGCCGCCCTCTAACCTCCTGGCCGCTGCTTCCTGTGCACAAAGGTCCTAGGGCTCCCACCTGCCCTGGCATCCTCATTGTCCACACAGATGATCCACCACATCACCCTCCTCATTCCTTAAGCTGCTCAATTCCAGCAACTTTCACTTTCATCTGCGTCTGATGACTCCAGCCATGGTCAGACACCAGACCCCGAACTGCTCCGTCCTGAGGCTTCAAACCACCGCTGGATTCCTCGGCTACACCAGCAGTCCTGGTCTTGAACCCAGATATTCCCTCCTGACACCTGCTTCAGACACCTCTCCAGCTTGAACTTGACCACCTCCCCTGTCCCCCGACTCGGCCTGTAGTCCCCTCTCTTCCTAGATAAGGCCCTGAACATTCGCCTTCTCTCCTTGGCTTCTAAACTGAAGAGAAAAGGAAAGGCTGAACAAAAAAGGAACTGGTGAGATGGCCTGGTGTATAAAGGCGCCTACTGCCGTCTCTGACAACCTGAGTTTGAACCCTAGAACCCACATGGTGGGAAGGAGGAACCAACTCCTAAAAGTTGTCCTCTGACCTCCATGTGCACAGTGTGGCATGTATGCAAATTTTTCTAGACACACAATAAATAAACATAAAAATCAAATTTAAAAACTAGACTATGGGGCTGGAGAGATGGCTCAGAGGTTAAGAGCACTGGCTGTTCTTCCAGAGGTCCTGAGTTCAATTCCCAGCAACCACGTGGTGGCTCACAACCATCAATAATGAGATCTGGTGCCCTCTTCCGGCCTATAGGCATATGTGCAGGCAGAACATTAGATATGTCATTAATAAATAAATCTTAAAAAAAAAAAAAAAACTAAACTATGTAGCTTAGCATCTATGAAGAAAAACATCCCAGCCCAAAACAGAGGTGCCCACATGCAATCCAGCATTTGGGGTGCTGAGATAGATCAGCCTGGACTAAGAAAAAGAGAAGAGAAGAGGGAAGGGAGGGAGGGAATTCTCTATACCTGATTGCCACATCCAGCACAGCTCTGAGGATTGATGGGTTATTGAGTGAATGAAGAAAAACAAACACACAGACATGGAAAAGTTGGCATTGGGTGGGCTGGGCTCTCTGATGGAGAGCACCCCAGAAGCTCAGCATTTATTATATACAATTGAGCAGGGAGGTTGGGTCACTGACATAGATGAACACGGAGGCGGGGTTAGCTAAGCTGTAAGAGCAGTCCCTGGTGGGCAGCAGTCTTCAGGCCGAAATATCTGAGAGGGAGAGGAAGCTAGGGTGGACATCTTCGGTACACATTGTCCATATCTACACTTGGACCAAAGGGGAGACTTGGCTACTTCTCTATGCCTGACCTGAGGGAGGTTTTGCCTTTTCCCTTGGGTCTTAGACACTGGGGTCTAGACATGGTGGTGCCCATGACAACAGCACACATTCATTCAGGATTTCGTTCACTTAGGGCTTCCTCCACTCCCCACACCTGATCATCCCATGTATGGGCTTTCTCTAGTCTCAGTCATCATGACATTCCACCTGGAAGAGCTCAGCCATCTCAGGGGAAGCCGCAGAGCTCTCCAGCAGAAGGGTGACGGATTTGACTGTCTCATCCCAGCTACATGACCTTGTAGCTGACTTCTGTGAGACTCAATTTCTTTATCTATAAAGCAGGGCTCAACAGTGTCTACCCTGTGGGGCCTAAGTACTGAGGAATGAAACATTTTTGTTCTGCCCCCCTCAGAAAGACCCAATAATGAAGACTCCACCATGTCAGCTGATCAATGACACATCTGTCATGCCGGTGGACATTTCCAGTCTCTCTTCTGATGAGGGCCCCCAGAGGTTGCCATCTGGGACACCACCTTCCCTAATTTGTTCCTCATTTCACAAGACTATGCTCTTTCTGATTATCTAAACCCTGGCATTTTTCATGTGCTTGCTGAATGTTCTGGAACTAGACATGCAAAACATGGTTTCCCTACTTCTTGTTGAGGTCCACTTGATAGAAAATGAACAAATGTCAAGCAAGAGGTGAGAGCTCTTCAGCAACCTGCAGGAGTTCGCAGGCCCCTCGGGGAAGCTGTCGAGGCTGGAGCTGGACTGCGGCACCGGGGCCAACTTCAAGTTCTATCCCACTTCCCCCCTACCCCCCCTCCCCACCCCACCCCCGTGCAGGGTGATGTGTGTCGACCCGAACCCCAATTTCGAGGTGTTCTTGTTCAAGAGTGTCTCAGAGAACCGCAGCTGCAGTTCGAGCGCTTCGTGGTGGCATCCGGGGAGAACATGCACCAGGTGGCCGGTGGCTCTGTGTATGCGGTGGTCTGTACTCAGAGAACCACCAGAGGAAGATTCGTGGGAGTGCTGAGTATTAAGCTGGACAGAACACCAGGCCAGCTCAAGACTGCTGCAAGTGCAGACACAGCTCACACTGAGGGTGACCTCAGTCACACCCCCATTTATTAATCCATTATTTAGTCAGCAGACATTTGGAGAATTCCGAGCTGTGTAGCAGCCCGACACTTCTAGCCTCAAACTGGATTATTCGCATGGTGATGCATAGTCCGCAAAAATGGCAGAGCCATGGGGCATGGGAGACGACTCAGCTGCCACAGTGCTTGTGTAAGCACGAGGGCCTTGTGTTAAATCCCCAGCACCCATGTGAAAAGCACACCTGTAGTCTCAGTGCTGTGGAGGCGAACACAGGGTGCGTCTGGCTGGCCAGCGAGCTCTGGGTTCAGTGAGAGACCCTGTCTCAAAAAATAGGGTGGAGAGTGACAAAGGAAAGCACCCAGCACTGACCTCAGCCACTGCAGCTTCTGAATCAGGAGTCCCTCCCCACTGACCCTTTCTCCAGTGCAGCAGTTCCCAACCTGTGGGTCGTAAGCTCTTGGGGAGGGGGGGACCGCTCGTACAACCCTTTCACAGGGGTCACACATCAGATACCCTGCATATCAGATATTTACATTACAATTCGTAACAGTAGCAAAATTACAGTTATGAAGTAACAATGAAAATAATTTTATGGCGTGGAGGAAGGGTGGGGGGGGGGGGGGGCACCACAACATGAGGAACTGTATTAAAGGGTCACAGCGTTAGGAAGGGTGAGAACCCCTGTTCTAGTGGCTTCCAATGTGGTGTCTTCTAAACCCCACCACAGAGGGCAATTTTTCTCAGAGGATGGGAACAAGTCCCATACAGAACAAGCCGGAACATTGCCCTTTGTCAACAAACGAGAACTTGCAAGCCCACAGATAGCCATCTTGACGGTCGCCTGTTCTTTGGTTGTGCTTTGGGGCCTCCCGGGGTTATCGACATATCGTTCCCTAGCCCTTTTCCCTAGTGACAAGCATTACTCACTGTTTCTGAAGAGAGGGGGGAAGCATGCTGGGGGAAAACAAGAAGCTATGGTGGGAAGCAGTCTCCAGACACGCTTGCGTCTTCCGCATCATCTGAGTCTTTGAACACACTGACCTTCCAGTGTTTCTTACAGCTTTACTTTTAATTATAAAGGCATTTGATCCATAGTGTTATTGCTGGGGGTTGGGGGAGGGAAGGAGGGAGAGAGAGAGAGAGAGAGAGAGAGAGAGAGAGAGAGAGAGAGAGCGCAAAAAATCAAAGGAGCAGGGCATGGTGGGCAAGCACTCAGCACTCAGGAGGTAGAAGCAGGTAGATTTCTGAGTTCAGGCCAGCTAGGGCTCCATTGTGAGACCCTGTCTATAAAGAGAAAATAAAAATAAAGGCACTGGGGGGGGGGGTGACTTAACTCCTCCCTTTATCCCCCCTCAACCCCACACCCTTCCTCTCCTGCAGGAGCATCTCATGTTCCCCAGGCCTGGTGTTTGGAGCGTTTTCCATCTGGGTTTATTAAGAGTTACCTTCCTTCCTCCAGTCGTATTGTACCTGGAATTCCCTATTAAAAGAATGTAGCGATATGACCCCTCAGATTAGGCCAGAGTGACTTCAGATTTCACTTTCCCCTCCTCCCCCACTTCTCCCAAGCCCACACACTTCCCTGTTCCAAATCCTGGGCTGGGTTGAAATAAGCTGTCACTTTAGTTCCATTACTAAGGATTTTCCTTCGTTTTCATTCATTTCAAGATCCTTTCCAATTTATGATGGTTTGAAATCACTTTATCATCACCCATTTATTTCCTGTGAAGTTTGCTAGCTTTGTTAGGGTCCACTGTTCCTCACGCTGTTTGTCTTACTGTTTACTATGAGTTGGGAATATTTTTATTTTTCAAATTTAAGCTTTATTTGCCTAGACTACCTTATGAAATACTTTACTTAGAAATGGTGGATATCAGCCGGGCGGTGGTGGCGCACACCTTTAATCCCAGCACTTGAGAGGCAGAGGCAGGTGGATCTCCATGAGTTCAAGGCCAGCCTGGGCTACCAAGTGAGTTCCAGGAAAAAGGTGCAAAGCTACACAGAGAAACCCTGTCTCGAAAACCAAAAGAAAGAAAAAGAAAAAGAAATGGTGTATATCTTTGTGTATCTGGAAATGTCTCCCCATCTAGAATCCTCACAGTTAAATCATATTTCTGGCCAAGATCTCCAGATCTGAGTCTTTCCTGGGAGCGACGAGGCTTTTCCATGGGCTGCAGTTTCTAAGCTGCGGAAGATTTCCACAGAGCCACCCTGAGTCTCCTTCCTGTTCCGGTTTGTTATTGTGTCTGGAGTCTAAAAGATTACATATGTGTCTTATTTTTATTATTTGCTTAGATCTTACTATTCAAGTCTTTCTTTGGGAGGTTTGTTTGTTACAGGGTATCACATAGCCCAGGTTGGCCTCAAACTCACTATGTAGCTAAGGCTGGCCTCAAACTCCTGTTCCTCCTGCCTTCCTCTCAAGCGCTGGAATTACCTGCATATGCTACCAAGCCCGGCCTGGAGTCACCCAAATCTTTGTCTATTGTTTCTTTCTCTGTTGGTTCTTCTCCTTTTGTTCCTTTTACAACAATACTCAGATATGCTGTTTCCTGGCTTTGGGTCCTGGTTCTTGTCTTTTCAGTCGGGACTTTATTTCCTAATACAAGAGAGTTTACTCATTTGCTAACGAGCCTTCTTTTCACCTGTTTAAATGGGTTTTAAATTTGGGATTTCCGTGATTTGCCAGATCAACCATATTTCCAAGTCATTCTTTGTCACTGGTGTTGAAGTCCCCTGGGAGTGTTTTTGTTGCTGCAGATCTTTTTTGAAATTCTATCTTTCTAAGTCCCGTGACACTTTCTTCTGTTGGTGGCACCTGTTCTGACAGGTCCAGCTGGGGTCCTCCTTCCTACTGGAGCAAGTGAGCAGGTAAACAGGACGCTCTTGTCTGAAGAGTGGGGACAGCCTCCAGCTTCTACACCGCCTCTGTTGTCAACAGCAAAGGGCAGAGTGACTCCGTCCTGGGGAAGCCATGCTTTCCTTAAGACCTTTTGCAGAGTGGCTGGGGCTGGGCCCTCTTCTGGTCCTGAGCCTCGGTGACTCAGGGGGTGTCTTGCCTCACCCCAGGCTTCTAAGAATCCTAAGCCTCTCCTGCATCTGCTCTGGGTTTCAACAGGCAGCCGAGCTTCTTACCACCCACTCTTCATGTCAGTATGCCAGCGGGACGGGGAAGGAGAAAGTCGCCCTTCTCCGCTTCACCCACCATCCTTACAATTTCCCAGATATAAACTGGCAGATACATAGCTAAACATTCCTGTCAAAGTGTGCATAAATATGATTTAGAGACAAACTGTAAAGCTCATAATGCTGTCTGGGGAGATGGTGCAGCTGTAAAGTACTTGACCTGTAAGCCCAAGGATTTAAGTTCAATCCCCAGAACCTACGTAAAAACACCCAGGCAGTCATGGTAATGTGCTGGTAAAAGTCAAGTGTGGTTGCTTTTAGGGAGTAGAAATTTCAATAGAATTGCGCGTGTGTGCGTGCGTGCGTGCGTGCGTGCGTGCATGCGTGTGTGTGTGTGTGTGTGTGTGTGTGCGCCAGAGGACAGTCTTGGGAGTCATTCTTCAGGTGATATCCACCTCTCTTTTGAGACAGGGTCTTTCACTGGCCTGGGACTTCCCAAGCAGGCTAGGGTGGCTGGCGACTGAGCCCCAGGGACCTTTCTGTCTGTGTCCACATCTGACTTTTAGCTCTTTCATTTACAATGTATTTCCTTATGTCTACATAATGTTTGTGCGTCTGCATCCTGCTTCCTAGATGAAGTAGCCCTGTACCTCTCTCACAGTGTTAATGAAGGAAAGGGCTTTCTGTCCAGTATTCCATCTAGCTGCCTCCTTCCAGTCTAATTTGGGTTTTGGTTTTGTTTCTTTGTTTCGCTTGTCTTGTGGGGTGTATTGTTTGTCTTCCGATCTGTACTCTAAGCTCTGGTTTTAGTCTGAGTGGCCTTTCTCAGGTGACTGATGACCAGTGACCAGTGCTGCCTCATATTTCAGGGGTTGTCATCAAAGGCTGGCAGACAGGTAGCATGTCAACCCAAGGTGAGCTGCTGCTGCTGTCTGCCTGGCTCCAGCATTCTGGAAGCCGACGGAAGGAAGAGGACTGGAGGACTCCGTCTTCCGTCACTGGCTTTCACTTCTCCCTGTCTTTTCAGCGGGCATTATGTCTGCAGCAGGGTTTACTGTCGCTTGTAATAAAGATTCAATTTAACTTTTTCCAGAGAATAAGTTTACAGATCTGCTGAGGTGTGAAGGGGTGGGCCCTGTTCTAGATGGGCTAGGGGGTCCCAAGGTCTGGTGGCTTTCTAAGCAGATGTTAACAAGTCCCAGCAGCTTGTAGATATCAACCAATGAGGTACAAGTTACATACGATTCAAGTACACAGCTGGATGAGTTCTAATAAATCTGTTGCTGTCGCCAAGATAAAAAGATAAATAGCATCTCCATCACCCTAAGAAGATTCTCTGTGACTCTTTTTTTTTTTTTTTTTTTGGTTTTTTGAGACAGGGTTTCTCTGTGTAGCTTTGCGCCTTTCCTGGAACTCGCTTTGGAGACCAGGCTGGCCTTGAACTCACAGAGATCTGCCTGCCTCTGCCTCCCGAGTACTGGGATTAAAGGCGTGCACCACCACCGCCCAGCTCTCTGTGACTCTTTACAGTTGATGCCTACAACCCCAGGCCCTAAGCATACCCTCACCCACTCTTATATGTGAATTTGTCTTTTTTAGAATGTCAATCAGTAGACTTACAGAATAACTATTCTGCTATTTACTGTCTGGATTTTTTTATTCACATTAAATTTTTGAAGACTTGTCCATATTGTTGCTTGTATCAATTATTATTATTTATTATTGCTGAATAACATTCAGCAATACATAATGCTGAACGGCATTGTATGTTTTTTGATAGACATTGCCAATAGACATTGGCAGTATTTTCCATTTTTGTCTGGTATAATTAAAGTTGACAGATATACTTGTGTATAAGTATTTTTATGTATCAATGTTCATTTCTCCCGGGTAAGTACCTAAAGGTAGAATTTCTGCTTTTTTGTTTGTTTGGTTTGTTTTTTTGAGACAGGGTTTCTCTGTGTAGCCCTGGCTGTCCTGGAACTCACTCTGTAGACCAGGCTGGCCTCGAACTCAGAGATTCACCTGCCTCTGCCTCTCAAATGCTGGATTTAAAGGCATGTACCACCACTGTCCCTCAATTTCTGGTCTATACAGTTTAATTTTTTTTAAAAAAAATCTGGCAATGTGGTGTACATCCATAATCTCAGCACTTGGAGGCGGGAGAAGCCCAGAACAGAGGCCAGCCCAGCTACGCAGCAAGTCCAAGGCCAGCCCTGGATGCAAAGTAGCTCTATCATTTTAATCTCCACACAGCAAGATAGGAACAGTCTAGTTGCTCAACACAGTTATAGACTCTTGATATTATCACCACTTTGACAGCTTGTGACAGTTGTAATTTGATTTCCAAGTGATTAGTAACAAGTATATTTCATGCACTTATTGGCCATTTATATGTCTTACCCTATGATGCATAGAATAAATTATCCCATGATGCATATAATAAATATTTCACCCAATTTCTAATAGAACTATTTGTCTTCTTATTGATGCATCCTCTATATATTTTGCAGTTAAGTTCATAATCAGATATACAAGTTACAAATATTTTTACTTAGTCAAACCAGAGCCTTGAGTATGCTACTCAATTGCCCTACCACTAAGCTGTATCCCCTCATCTTTTCATTTTTTTTTTTTTTTGATGACACCTTTCAAAAACCAAAGGGTTTTAAGTTCAATTCATCCAATTTTTTTTTTTTTTTTTTTGAGCTGAGGATCAAACCCAGGACCTGAGCTAAATCCCCAACCCCAATTCATCCAATTTTTATGCTCCATGTTTTTGTGTTTTATCTAAGAAATTTCTCTCTATCTCAGATTGTACAGTTATTTTCTTGTTCTACTCTAGAAATTTTATACTTTTAGATTTTTTTTATTGGAGGCCATGATCTGCAATCAGGTGATTTATATGGAATTATTAAATTACTTTTTATCTGAATATCTAGTTCACTTTTTGAAAGGATATTCCTTCTCTGTGGGATGGTCTCGTAACTGCGTCTAGTGTCTAATCTACTCCAGTGATCTGTGCTTGTCCTTCTGCCCATACCAGGCCCCCTTGGTCTCTCCAGCTGTGCAGCGCTTTGTGAAGAGCCTCTGTCTACCTGCTCTGGGCTGTCATGATTCGTTCAGATGAGTCTGTCTTCTGGGCTATTCTGAACCTCCTGTTAAATAAACCCTTCAGGGGTCTCCGCTAACGGCCCTGACTATTCAATAACGACTCTCCCCACCGCTGAGAGGAACCTAAAGCATCTTCTCACCCACTTTGAGCTCTAGACATCATCCGCCTTCTCAGCAGACATTCTTCCTTGCCCGGCCTGGTGCAGGTCGGCCTCACACATCTATAACTCATTACTCAGCAGCAGATGGAGGCCCAAGCAAGCCCGCTGCTGGAGCTCGCTCGGTCCTCTCCCACAGATGCCTCCAGAGTCAGCATTCCCAGGCCTAAGTTGCAACTTGTTCTACTTCTCCTTTCCAAGCATTCTGCAATCATCTCCTTTGTTGTTTTCTTTGTCCGTTGTACGTGCTGACAGGTGAGAATGCTGTTGCCCTGTTCAGTCGGTGCAGCCATAAAATTACAGCCGTGCGGCTATAAAGCCACAGATGTGTTCCTAAAAAGCACCAGGCCGCACAAACTCACACAATCCCAGAGTCACAGCACTTAGAGAAGAAAAGCGAAGTTTGGGCACAAGTCCTCAGGAATGTCATCAGCTTACACCAAAAAAAGACAGGAGTCGATCAAAATGGTAGACGCTTTACTAAATGATTAAGGAATTGCTATTGCAATCATTTCTTTCTTGAAAAAGCAAAATTCAAGTTTTTGTTGCAATGGATGTGGTTTAAAAAAAAAAAGTGGCAGGGCTTTTGAGGTGCTGCCAGGCAGTGGTAGGAGAGTGGCCTGAAACCCAGCAACAGGAAGTTGTTAATACCCGTGTAGACAGCTGTGTGCAGTGAGCAGAAGCCACTGGCAGATGTTCAAAGCTTGTGTTTTATGGTTCCTACCTGGCTCAGTCATATTAGCAGTTTTCAGAGTCACCCAGGTTTCTCACGGACAAAATTGTGAGTAAGCAAACACGAAACTCACATTATGCTCATGTCGTTCTGTAAGTCTGTCCTGTAAAACCAGGCCCCACTTTCAAAACAACCAACTCATGTGGAAATTGTGTGTGGATAAATAAATAAATGTCACCGTTGTGTTTGCAGAATTGAGAAGGGAACATAAGAGAGAATGTGTGTTCAGTCTGCCGTATTTAACTGGAAGCGGTTTCTGTCTTCCCCTGTTAGGCAGCAGGGTCTCCAGGTAAGGACTGACACCTTCCCCTCAGCATCCCCACTGTCTAGCACAGCACCAACCCTTACTAAACACTCACTTAATTGCTGGTGAGCAAGGTGAGGCCACAGTTATTCTGTGGCTGTTTAATGCATCGAATCAGCAAGATATTTATGTTCACTTATCAAAGAGACTATTTGAAATGCACTCTTTTTTAGCAGATACCCTTGACTTTATGGAATGTGTAGCTGCCAAAACATCCCGGTTGGAATTTCTCAGGACAGCTGGATATTACTTATGACCTAACTGGAATAATCGAGAATGCTCTGGAACAAACCACGACCAAGAAGGAGACCAGCACTGGCCCACTGGCATGTTGCTGGCATGAGTGGCATGTGCCTGTGGTCCTATTTCTCGATAGGAAGAAGAGGATCGAGAGTTCCAGACCAGCCTAAGCCATCAGTGAGATCACAGCTCAGTCAATAAAAAGGAATCACGTGGTCCCAAAGGGCCTCAGCATCTCAGGGCCTGCAGCCTGACCTTACTCATCAGGTTCCAGTGAGAGGTAACGGCCACTCACTTATTAGAACAGAGATGTCAGTGTCAAGAATTAACTAGGTATAGAGCTGCTGGCTGCTAGCATGACAGGTTAAAGGGAGCCTCTACGACAGAATTATCAGGCAAAGCTAGGTTCAGGGAACAAAGAAGGCAGAGGCTGTCGAATCTGAGACCTGTGGGAGACGCTGAAGCCCAGCGGACCTGGTATGTCCGAGCGGCGGTCACTCTCAGGCTGACTCTCTTTGGGTGCTGGAAAACTGCCAGGTGGATGCCAGGCCAGGCAAGGCACAAGCTAGTCGCCTGGAAGCCCGGGGAAAAGCACGGGCAGCGCCCCCCTCTGGCGCCCCCTATCGCCCCCTGTTGGCCAGCCTCGATGGAGGCCCTGAGAACACAGAGAAGGGACTAGCATCAGAACTCCTGCACCTCCCAGCATATAATGCGCAGGGGCTGGTCGCTCATGCAGGTAACTCACCAGCTTGAGGCAGGAGAATTGAAAGAGCCATGCCAGACTGTAAAACCCTGTCAAAGAGAAAATGTGATTCAATATGCCCTTCTTTTGGTAAGTAGTGAATGTGTATTTGGAACCAGGACATGAGTACTTAGGAACTGTCGTAGCCATCAGCTGGTGACCCTATCCACCTCACACCCCGTTTCCCTGAGCTCATAGTTTGAGCGTTGGTCCCCAGCTCACCCCTTAGCTTCTCCCAACACCTAAAATGTGAGTGTATGTAACTGAGGTGCCCTGGTTCTGGCTTTCTGATTGAACTCCTAAGCCCTTAACGTTTCCATGAGACGACAGAACACTTTTCATTGCCACCATCATCTCTGGAGTACAACAAGCCTTGTAAGTGATCCTTCAATAAATCATATATGCTCATATACACACTAAGTTTTCTATGTTAAAGAAAGCACTGTCTCTTTTTGTAAGGCACTGTGTTTTGAATCTGGCAGTCATAGTAAGGTCATTGTTCAGGGAAAAAAATTCAGTTAAACAACTTTCCTGAAGATGTCCATCATTATAATACATACACATATTAGTACAATAGGGTTGTGATTCGGTCAGTCAAAAGACAGCTCTCCATTGACTGTAATATGCCTACATTTAGAATCAGAGTTATGGGAATAGTATTATACTACAAAAAATGCCTCCGCTTTGGAGAGGCTAGTCACCCAAAGAGGCAGAAAACACTCGGGATCAAATGGGGGTTCTGATCCCAGCTTCACGCTCTTGACAAATGCAGTGGGTGGCTCAGACTCTTTATCTGCAATGTCAAGAAAGCACCTGCTTTGCAAGATTATGTCAAGGATTAAGTGAGAAGGAGAAACAACTGGTACAGAGCTGGCATGGCATCTCTTAGGCAGGGGATGTTTTTATTGTCTTAAGCAAACACGCACCATGAAAACGTGACATGTATAATCGTGCTTAAGAAACAGATGCACTGGTAGCGGGTGGGGAGGGAGAGATGCCTGAGTGATTAACCACCGGATTCAACAGGTGAAACTGTGGGCGACTTTTCCTTTGCTTTGAGCGGCCGTGACAGAGCGTGTACAGCATGTTTGATCTCTGTGCCCAGTTCCTGACAAAACTCCAAACCCCTGCAGTTTCCTGGGGTAGAGGGGTGCTGGAGGTACCCTTGCCTCTGACCCTTGGGCTTCACCCCAGTTTCAGACATGGAGTTTCTAAGCCCTGTCAGTTTCCTAAGTGATGGGAGCATCTTCTGCTCTAATAAGACCATGCCTATGAGCTGCAGGATGGCTTCAGGATGGGTGTCAGTCACAAGAAAGGCCACACACGTTTAGAAGCCTGGAGCGTTCAGTCCCATTGGCCCTGAGCAAGAGAAGCAAGTGGGGTTGGAGAAGAAAGTTGGGGGATGGGGGACTTCCAGTTTGGTGAAGACATGTACATGCCAAAGGATTGCATATCCCTCAAACACCCACCTTCTCAAACACAGAGGCTCCTAAGCTCAGGACCCTGATGGACACACACACACACACACACACACACACACACACACGCACGCACGCACGCACGCACGCACGCACGCACGCACGCACGCCCTAGAGATTGAATCCAGAGCCATGCACAAGTTAAACAGACACCCAATTCTGAGTTACACCCCAAACTATCTTTTATAATCTTTTTTAATAACCTGCTAAACACAAGTAAAGTGGCTCTCTGAGTTCTGTGAAGATTCTAGCAAATGACTAGTCCTGAGAAGGGAGTTGCCTATGAGGCCCAGTCAGATGGAAGGGCTGAGGATTGAAGCGTGGGGCAGCCTGTGCAGCTGAGCAGGGTCTGCAGGAATGCAGGGGAGTTCCTGGAGCTGAATTAACCCGCAGTTATCCAGTTGGTACCTCCAGAAAATTGGAGAATTGCTTGGTGTAGAAAAACCCACAAACTTGGTATCAAAAGCATTATGGAGAACTAAACAATTTTCTCTTACAAATATTAAACATGGCATTTGATATTTTAATAATAATAATGACAATGCATATGTTATTTTTAACTTACCGATTTACTTAGCACACCATTTTATGCGTGTGTGTGTGTGTGTGTGTGTGTGTGTGTGTGTGTGTGTGTTTTGTCTGTGTGCATATCTGCACACCACTTATATGCCTGGTGCCTAGAGAGGCCAAAAGAAGGCATCAGATCCCCTAGAACTGGAGTTACATATAGGCAGTTGTGAGCTGTCATGTGGGTGTTGAGAAATGAACCTGGGTTCTCTGGAAGAGCAACCAGTGCTTGTAACCACTGAGCCATCTCTCCAGGCCAGGATTCATCATTTTTAAGTACAAATTTTGGAAAGAAAAAAAAAGTTTGTTTTTTTGTTTGTTTGTTTTTTACTTTTAGTTTGTTTGTTTGTTAGTGACAAGTCCTATGTAGCTGTGGCTGGCCTCAAACTCATGATCCTCCTGCCTCAGCCTCCTGAATGTTAGGATAATAGGAATGAGTCCCTGAACCTGGTTCATTTTCTTAACATTAAAAAAAAAAAACTGTAATAAAATACTTGTAACATAAAATGTATTGTTTTATCCAGTTAAATGTTTGCTTCGTGGGCATCAAACACACTCACATTTTATGTGACCATCAACATGACCCACTTTCAGAACATTTCTCCTTTGCAAATGAAAACTCTGTGCCCATTAAACAACCTTGTTTGCTCCCTTCCCTAGCCCTTGGCAACCACCGTTTACCCCTAGATTACTTCTGGGCTCTGTCTCTTTCACTTAATAAAAAGGAAAGTCCTCCATTGCTGACTGATAGGGTTGTTTCTGTATACACTTATTTTTGTTTTGACAGGGTCTTGGTATGTAGCCCAGGCTAGCCAAAAACTTAACAATCTTCCTGCCACCACCTCCAAAGTGCTAGGCTGACAGGCATGAGCCATTTTCCTGCTGTAGCCCAATAGCCAGCTTTATAGCTTCCCCATTGTCACAGGCAACCAAGGTGACCAAGCATGGCCACCACTTGAGTCCACCCAGGGTGCGCGTACCTCCCATGCCCCTTCCCGCCATCACAGTCCTAGCAATGGACTCTGATGCTACCACAACCTTGGCTTAAGTCTTCACACCACAGGACCCCCTGCCCTGAAGTCCCAGCCAACTAGAAGCCACTGCTCTGTGCAAAATGTTTGAGGCATCAAGAAAGTAGCAATCCATTGTTCAAAATGTCATGTAAAGAATGAACATCCCTCGATTTGGGTGTCTGGGGTGGGGGCAGGGGAACTTCTGGAACCGGTCCCCTTGGAATACTAAAGGATAACCATGTATGCATCATATTTTTTTTTTTCATTAAAATTCCCACTACGCCCATGCTGTCTTCCAACCGAACAGGTTTTGAAGTACTTCTTTGAACTGGTAAAGTTTGAAGCAGTATCCATTTTTCCTGAGTCAAGGGTCCATCAGCAAAACCTCCAAGGCAACGAGGGAAGCCAGTGCCCACATCTTAGCACCTGTGCTATTTGACCTTGACAGAAGCAGGGCTCGTCTGTGAAGAGGGTGCCTCAGCTGAGCAAACGCCTCCATCTGATTGACCTATCGGCAAGTCTGTGGGACATGTTCTTCATTGATGATGGATGTCAGAGGTCCCAGCCTACTGTGGACAGTGCTACCTCTTGGCAGGTGGTCCTGGGTGGTGGTATAAGAAAGCAGGCTGAGCCAGCCATGAAAAGCAAGTCAGTGAGCAGTGTTCCTCCATGGCCTCTGCTTCAGCTCCTGCCTCGTGTTCCTGTCCTGACTTCCCTCCATGACAGTCTCCAACTCCATGCGGTAACAAACCCTTTCCTCTGAGGTTGCTTTTGGTCATGGTGTCTATCACAGCAACAGAAAGCCAGTCAGGACAGCATCTAAATACCACTCTCCACTCCATGGAGAAATGGCTCTTTCCAGGACTGGCACATGAAAAGACAAGGTAAGCCAGGAAGACCTTGTTCCAGAGAGTTAGAAAACCCTTAAAGGATGGAAAAGGTGTATCAAAAGACACCAAAGCCAGCTGGAAGGCACCCTTGTCCAACGCTGAGAGGATCTGAACATCAAAACAATGACAAGGGAAATAAACGATACATGAAGTAAGAATCCCTTGGTCCATACTAATATAAATAAGTGAGTAAACACAGACAAGAGAAAGAGTTTTTTCCATACATAAGATGGCTGTAAGTAAGCGCGTCATAGTCATAATGGACTTGGCAACCATCACAGCATTCATTAAGCCAAGAAACATCAGTGATGCTGAAACCAGGGAGAGGAAGTTTGATGAGGATCAGGGTGTTGACATGGACACAGTGTCTCTCCCCACAAAGTGCTTTCTAATTACACAGAGGAAAAAAAGTAATTTGCCATGGAGACACCTGGCAGACACCATCTTAGCCAAGGGACAAAGGTTTACATCTCCAGTAACAGAACAAACCAATGTCACTTACTGTCTGCCAGGCAGCCGTAGGAACAGTGCAGCACTGAGCCTATGGGTTTTTCCTACCAAAAATGCAGGATCAGAATCTAATCATGAGGAAACACCGGCAAACCCAAACTGGGGAGCCTTCTATAATCCTCAAGGGAGTGTCGAAGTCGTGACTATCAAGATGGAGAAACTTTCCAGGTTAAAAAAAAATCCTAACAAGACCCAGTGACTGTGAGGTAGAAGTTTGGCTCAGTGGAAGAGCACTTGCCTAGTATGCACAAGGCCCTGGGTTCGATTCCCCAGCACAAAAAAGGGAAGGCGGGAGGCCGAAGGAAGGGAGAGGGGGGGAGGGACGAAGAGAGAGGAAAAGGCCTATATGTGAACATTGTATCATTTTAGAAACGGATACAGACAAGCCCTGGGTTTGGTCCCCAGCAGAGAGGGGTGCAAGGAGAAGGAGAGGCCGGGAGAGGGAAGGAGATACCAGGGAAGAGAGGGGTAGGAAGAGGAGGGGAGCAGAAAGGAGGGGAGACCAGAGGAGAAGGGAGGGGAGACAGGAGCAGAGGGGAGGGGAGACCGGAGGAGAGGAGGAGCAGGGCTAGCCCAGCGCAACAGCACATGATGGTGAGCCAGTTCCTCCTGCTGTGTGCAGGGCATTATCCGGGCAACAGGTAAAACTTGAATGACTATTTCGGTGGCAGTAACACAGTAATATTAAATTCCTGACTTTAATGGCTACACTGTAACTAAGTAAGATACTGTCTTTGTGGACAGGAAATGCACATGTAATCCTTGGGGGTAAGGACTACCAGGTTCTGACTTCTCCACAAGTCACAAAGAACTCCAAAAACAAGGCTCAAGTTCTGTCAGCTGTCACCAAAAGCTCCGACTTCATTTGCCTCACTAAAAGCAAAGGCTACAGTCAACTCAGGCAGCCAAACCTGTTCACCTGGACTGTCAGAGACAAGGTGCCAGGCGTGGGCTGGGCACACAGTTCTTTGTCCAGAGGTTCCGACCCAAGGCTTGGATGGGGAGAGCTGGACCAAAGCCACAGCCGAGGCTTAAGTGAGGAATTTCAGCATTAAGTGCTCAAAAAGCCCATGGCCTCTGGGGCCCGGAAGAGGAGAAGGAAACCGGGCTCCTCCCACACCCAACAGTGACCAAGGCCTTCCCTTCCCTCAGGCCCAGTGGCTGGCTCAGAGAAGGTGAAGGTAGGGAGAAGGAAGACAATAAGCAAAGCCTTTGCCCACTGGTGTGGTCACATGACATTGAGAATAACAATAAATACATATTTACTGAGTTTATTTCCAAACCTCATTGTCTTTGGACATCTCTGCCACATCCCTAGTGTTGCTGTCCAGAAAAAGCAGGCACCGACCAAATGCTGTAGTCAGTGAAACCAAATGTGCTCCTTCGGGATGAGTGGTTTTTGTTCTGGTTCGGTTTGGTTTGGTTTGGTTTGGTTTGGTTTGGTTTGGTTTGATTTTGGTTTTTCGAGACAAGGTTTCTCTGTGAAGTTTTGGTGCCTGTCCTGGATCTCGCTCTGTAGACCAGGCTGGCCTTGAGCTCACGAAGATCCACCTACCTCTGCCTCCCTAGTGCTGGGATTAAAGGCATGGGCCACCACCGCCCGGCATGGGATGGGTGTTTAATGGTTGGACACCAAGAGCTGGTGAAGTGGGGATCCCCTACTCCAGGCAGCCAAGCTGCTGGCCCATATTTTGTAAAATTTAGCAAGTTTGATTTTTCTCTGGGATAGTTTTACAAAAGTCAAGACAGGAAAAATGGCCTGGTGGTATATACCACAATCTCAGCCACCCAGAAAGCTAAGATAGAAAGATCAACAGTTAAGGCCAGCCCTCTGACATCCCCACCCCAGACAAACAAACAAGGATGGGAAAGAACTAAATGCCTGTCTATGTGTATCTTCTCCCTCTGTCTGTGAGCTATTGACAACAGGCTTGTGTAGTTTCAACACCATGCCTCCCCATGTGTGCCTCCCAAGGTTGATCCATAGAGGATGCCCAATGGATACCATGTCTCTGTGGGTTGATGCGTCTTCTGTTTTGTTGGTGGGGGGAGGGAGCTTCTGCAGTGTCCATTTATTTGTGCTTTGTTTTTAGACTAAATCCAGACCAGCCTCAGGCCCCACTTTAGCCTATGCAGGTTTCAAACTCCTGCCTTGGCCTGTCTAGTCTACAATGGCAGGAATGTGAATCATTCTTACCACCTTGTTTTCTGATGGTTTTATCCTATTCTGTTCTGCTGTTTTGTTTTGTTCTGATTGTTGTTGTTGTTGTTGTTGTTGAGACAGGGTCTTACCATACAACCCAAGCTGGCCTGGAACTCAAAATCCTCCTGCCTTAGCCCCAGAGTCCCGGGCTATAGGCGTGGCCTCCACACCCTGTTTGAGTGTCCCTATGTGGGCGTGTGCTCAACGCCTTTGTCTGCATGCCTGCAAGGCAAAGGGAAGCCTGTCACCATCCCCGTCCTACCTCGTTCAGCCTGCACAGGCCTCTCCAAGGCATTCAATCACCACAGGATCATTCACCACGTGGATGTCTAAAAAGACAAGATCGGGTAAAGCTGGAAGAATTGACGAACTCTCAGCCTCACAAACTGTGGCTCCTAGGATGAGAAGCCATGCACTGAAGAGATACAGAATAGAGGCTAAAATGGTGGGCACTGTTTCATTTTGTAAAACTTTCACAGAGACTGGGCCACCAGCCCACCTCCAAGCACTGTCCGTTGTACTGAGCAGGCTCCGTTTACTGCACCTGGATAGGTCCCTGTCGAGGGAGCCAATTAAAAGAGACGGTTAACAGAAATTCCCTCCCTACAAATGTTCACCAGACTCAGGGATGTGCATCTGGGTCCTGGTGGGATGTACTGGACCTAGATAAATGACTGAACCCTAGGGGAATCAGGCCAGGGTGCCCCAGGCCAAGTTCTAGAACTCCAATGCCAGTGAGAGAGAGTCTTCAGGATAAACCAGCCCAGGGATGGAACAGCAGCTGTCACAGGGCCCGTCTGGACTTTTAAGGCCGTGTCCCAGCTGTTCTGTCTGAAAACGGTGTGCACATCACAGAACCCATCACAGAACCTGTGTCAATGCATCCTTAACCCACACTGATGGGGTACTCAGAGATCCAGGAACTGGCAATGGGCATCACAATAAGATGACAGCCAGGCACGAGCCTGTTCCTGCCTTGGTCCAGCATCTGACCCCAGTGTGACCTCCCTCCTCCCCAACTTGGGCTGACTCATGCTTCCAGAATGGGAACCTGAGTGTTCTGGCTACCCAGCCATAACTGACTCACATCTCATCTAGGGGATGCTGTGGAAAGAGTTTGTGGCAGCCACCAGCTCTCAAAAAAGACCCACTTATTACTTCCTGAATACTTCCTATGTGCCATGCACCAGTCACATGGCCACATTTCCCACGTATAATGACCCTGGGGAGGTGAGTGGGAGATGGGAGGCATCTTTCCTTTTTTAGGAAGAAGAACATTAAGGCCCAAAGAGGAGCACCCTGCGGGAGGCCCGCTCAGCTCTCCTGAAGGAGCCAGGCCTGGCTGCAAGAGGGGCATCTGGCAGCAGACTTCATGAGAGGATTGTCACAGCCCCAGCTCAGCCACCGGGTGGGGCTAGCACAGTCCACACTCAGCCTGACAGCACAAGCTGCACCCGGAAGCTGCTTCACAGGGAGGTGTCCCCACGTTCCTTGGCCCCAGCCCTGCTGGGGTGGGTGGGTGGGTGGGTGAGGCGTGGGGGCAACTTAGCTCTTCTCATTCCTGTGGTTTCAAGTGGCCATTGAGTCAGATTTAAGTGACTGGGGACTCATGATGTCCTAGGCCAATCTGGCACTTCTTTAAAAGCTTACAAATATCTAAGTGCTTACCATTTCAGCAGCCCTGCCCCAGAACCACAAGGGCACACACTGCTTTCCCCAGCCCTCACCACAGCCTTCAAATGTCTTTAGAGCAACAAAGGCCTTCTTAGGGACTTACCTCTCTTGTGAGCATTGTAAAAACACAGGTGTGCACATCTGCCTAGCTCAGGCAAGCAGATAGGCCCTCACAGGTATGTGCCACACACACTCTGTGCAAACCCTCACGATCCTCAGCCCTTGAGGTACCCATGGGTCTCCAACTTGCTCCAGTGCCCCCAAGTCCCCAGGCTACAATGAAACCCAAAAGACTATGGTGCATGTCAGCAAGACTCACTCAAATCACACACACATACACACACACACACACACACACACGCACACGCACACGCACACGCAACAGACACGTGTGAGCCCAAGTGTTCACACACGAGTGCATACTCCAAGACATACATGTGAGACCTTCAGAAGACTAGGTGCAACAAGGGGCCACAGCTGCCCAGAGGCTGCAGCCCCCAGCCTCACCTCTAGGAGTCACTGTCAAGTTCTCTGGCCCAGGACTGGACTCTAAGGCAGGAACAACGAAAATAGCCTGAAGAACAAACTCCCCCTCAACCCTACCCCTGACAGACAACCAGGTGGGCAGCAGATGGCACCACTTGGCTGCAGGTTAGGACCCAGCCATCCTTGAGGCGGCAAGAGATGGACATGCTGGTAGCCTGGATTCCCAGGGATGTGGAATAATCTCCTACCCAGGCAGGCAGCTTGAACTCAGGGAGACTGAACCCCAGGTAGAGGTGAAAGAACCGAAGGGCACTGGGGGAGCTGGGAAGGAGGATGGAGGGAGGGGCACCGGGGAAGCAGAGAATGTGGAAAGAAGACCTGGACAAGGGAAATGGGAAAGATAAAAGCCAGAGAGGAGTGGAGGAGCAAGAAGAGAAGGAGGGGAAGAGAAGAGGGACGGGACAGAGACGGAGCAGGGCAGAAAGGCAGGGGAAGGGGCAAGATGGCCCTCATGTACGCAGGCCATCAGCCATAGCCCCCTTATCCCACCAGCCCACCCCTCCACCCAGGTCAGGACAGAGCCTGGCCCATGCTTCCAGGGCCCCTCCTTTCTCCAGTCCAGTGACCCAAATGAGTCTGGACTGCAGGACGCTGTGGGCAAGCAGAGTTCACCACCTCACATGAAGAGCAAGGTGTGGGGAACGTGTAATAGAACCCGCTAGAGCTGGAACTCAGAAGCAGGGACCCCACTGTATGGACAGGGGATGGCTAGTTTTCTCCTCCCCTAGGGCTGGCAGGACCCCCTCCAGTGACCTTGGCTGGCTAGAATGTTCTAGCCCAAAGGGATTAAACTACCTCAGTACCTTGGCATAAGCTAGCTACCAGCCTAATACTCAGACAGGGACTCTTTCCAATAAGCCCCGGTGACAGGCAAAGGGGGTTAGGAGGTGCTGGAGGGTAAGTGCCCCCTATATACCTTTGCATCACCATGCCCCCATCTGGAGTTATAAACATAGTAAGAACCCTAAGACAGGGCCTGTCCTCATGTATGTGGAGTCAAAGCTGAATAACAAAGTGAGAAGCCACGGAGCCTACACAGACCGTGAGGCCCATTGTTAGGCATAAGCAGTGACCCTCTCTTCCTTATCCTTTCTATCTTGGGGCCGTGTGAGGGTCTGAGAGACCTCTTGGCATGGAGAAGAGGGAAACTCTGGGACAGGCTGTTTGTCATGGCTTCATTCCCAGAATTCCCCGTCCTTCCAGCACCCAAGCCCTCCCAGAGGTTGGGAGAGGCAGAGCAGCCTTTACAGCCTAAAAAGGAGCTGCTGAGCCCTCTGCTTCAGTCCCCCCCTTGGTCAGAACGCCTGGTACCAAAGCCTCTGCCCTGCACAAGTAGGTGGACCTCACTGTCCCACTCTACTCCCCGCTCTCCTTACCTCTTCTCTCTCCTCCTTGGTAAAACTAGAAGATAAAATACCAGACCTTCCCATAGCACTGCGGCCCATGGCTGATCACAGCATACCCTTCCACGGCTGCCCACTTCCCCTAGACAGAAAGCACCCTCTTCTGCCTGCTCCTGAGCCTTTGGGGCTTTATCTCCAGACAGCAAATGCCTTTGCCTGTTCCTGAACCACAGGACTGTTTTCAGGCCTCTGATTATGCTGGTGCCCACTTTGTACAACCACACCCCACCATATTGGGTGGGTCAGGTGCACACCTCAGAGCCCACAGCCCCCTGACATACCTCCTGGAGCAGACTGCCCCCTGAATATTTATCTGAATTTCTCCTAGTCTGCAATCGCTCTGCTGTGAGGACTCAGGGAATTTCTGCCAAATTAGTGTCTTTAGCACCTCACACACCACTCAACACCCTGGAAGTGTTGACGGATGTTACTGACGATTACTAGACACCAGTAATTTCATCAGTGCTGTGTTTATGGCTCTTCTCACCTGGAAGGTGGCTGGGGTAGGCAGCTGGAAGCCAGTACTCAACCCCCGACTGAAGGCCCTCTCACGGGCACTAGGCCTGCATCAGCAGATTTATCACAGACTTGAGGCCCTAAGGACGATCAAGGACTGCTGGCTAGACAGTCCCTGGGAAGGAAGGTTACACTCTGAATCCACACCAGGCTATGGGCTCTGAAATCACTCGGGTATAAGAAGACCTGTGGGTGCACTAGAGGGCTTACGACTCCCCCACAGCTTGCCAATCCCTGGGGCCTCCACAGAGCTGCCCAGAGGCCCCAAGGAATGACATCATGTCTTCTTGACGGTAGCTAGAGCAAGAAGCTGATACTGTGAGCCCTGCCCTTGGGAAGCTTCCAGGTTGGGAAATGAGGAGCAACACCCAAGACCAGGAAGACCCAGGTTTGCCAGGCCAGGCCACAGCTCAGGCTGGCACGCTCTGTGTCCCTGTGGCGATGACAGCCACCACGGTGAGAATGGTGATTCCTCATTCAGTACACGAAGCCTGAGACTCCAAGCCAAGACCTTTAACCCTTGTGGTGACTGTGGAGTAGGCAGAGGGGCTAATCTGACAGATTGAAAGGGGAGTCTCCGAAATCTAGCATCACCCTTCACCAGTGGTAGTGCTGGGTCCAAATGCAGATCCTCCAGCGCTCACACACTTGCCCTTTCTGCCCACCTCTTGGCCACACTACGCTCTAGATAGCCTGACACTTCCCTTTCAGGGAAGCCTCAAGAGCTCCTGACTACCAACAGCATAGCCCTTCCTAGTGAGGCTCCCCTCAAGCCACACACCACACTAGCCACCACTGTTTCCACCCACACTCACCACATCTCACGTTTCGCCCTTGAGTTTCCCAAGTTTCTTCTGTGCTCTGAACAAACCACCTGCCCCATTTTACAGATAAAAAAACCAAAGGATTAGGAGGAGTGTTATGCAACTAGCCCAAGGTCACACAGCTGGGAAGCAAATGAGCTTGGCTAGGACTATTAGAGCGTTCATTTGTGTTACAGACAATTAGGAAGGGAACTAACAGCCCGTGCTGCTAATGGTCCCAGGGAGAAGGAGCTAGAGGTTCCAGAGGTGATTCAGGCAACAAGATCTGGGTGGTAAATGTCAGCGTGGGAAGAGTGAGAAAAATACAGAGAAGAGCAGAAAGGGAGGTGGCGTTTGCCCAAACGAGGGAGATATTGGGACACAGCAGGAAAAGCCATGGATGGGAGTCACTTCACGTGACCCTCTAACTTGCTGTGTGACTTTGAGGGAGCCCCCTCCCTCTCTGGATGCCTGTCTGTAAACAAACACTAAATAAACCTAGGTAACCTCTGGGGTCCCAACCTGACCCTCATATCCAGAGTTGCCACTGAGCCCAGAAATGAAGACTCTGATACCAGAGCCTTTGACGTGGGCAGGGGATAGGACAGCACTGGCTGGCAGGAACCACCAGCCGATGTGGCATCTGAGTGAAGCCTGAGGGTTGAGCCCAGGCACACACTGCGGCGTTCCCAGAAGCCCTCCATCATCTGTCTTAGGAACCTGTGTGGACCCTCGGGAGTTCCAGCCTGCAGATGCTGGAACACAGAGGTAGATGAGTCCAAACAGGATGTGGGCTCACAGGGAAGAAAACAGAGCATGGCCACGACTGTATAACATCTGCAATACCTGGTCACCCTCGGGGAAAGGAGAGAGTCGTTGGACAATGGTTAGAGAAAAATCCCTAGAAGGAAGGAGATTTCAGAACAGGAACCAACGGTCTGCCAAACTGGAGGATATTTGAAGATCAAGTTAATCTCCAACCCCAACCTAAGGAGTATGGCTCCTAAATATAAATAAATTCTAAACCATCAACAAAGGGCATCTCTCTCTCTCTCTCTCTCTCTCTCTCTCTCTCTCTCTCTCTCTCTCTCTCTCTCTTTCTCAGGCCTGCAGTTCAACAGCCCAGATGCTGTGGAGAGCTCATCAGAACTCCCACAACCCCATCTTGGGTCACTCTTCTCTTCTAAGCACAGCCCTTCACATCGCCTCCACCCGCCAAGGACACACCACCTGGGAAGTCGAATTCCTTACTGTCTTGCCCTGTCCCCTCTTGTTGGTGTATGACATGTATGTTTCCTTTCAGATCCAAGAGGTATCTGGCAGAAACAGGCCACCCACTCCACATGGCTACTTCCATCCTCTTGGAACATGAAGGTGACCCTTCTCTTTCCAGCCTAGCTGGCCCCTGTCTCCTTCATCACTGACGGTGAATTGAAGGCAAAAGTGGACATATGAGGCCCTGTGGTTTATCCCTGGCATTAACGCCCCCTGCCCTTGCCCCACCATCCCATCTGTCATGTGGGAAGTTCTTTTTGTAGTTCAATAGTAAGGCCTCACACTGTCTGTTCTGGAGTCTGAGGACTGAGGCACAGAAGACTTAACTAGCTGGAAGAGTTGCCTCCTTACAAGGGGATAAGGCTAGAAGAGAGATTACTGAGGCGCCAGGCCCAGGGCCGTGACATGCACCTGCCACAGCTCCAGGGAGATCAGGGACCTGCCAACTTACCCCTCCCAATGAGCTCATGGCTGCATCTGCCAGGCTCTGGCCCTGGGGAGCAGGTGCTGACAACGGGGCCTGGGCACCAGGCCGAGGCCAGGAAGGCGGGAAAGCTTCTGAGAGCCAACGGCAAAACCATCCTACGAGACTGAGATGCAGCGGCCTTCAGCCTCCACGTGCGGCCTCTGGCTAGTGGGCCACCATCTCTGTTCTTCCCCAGGTCCCTGACACTGGATGTGGCCTCATTCCTCTGGAGATCATGGATGGGGGAAGGGCAGGACAGTCTTCTCCCTACAGTTTTCCCTGGGGACTCTGGACAGTTGCCCTGTGTTAAGGAGTAGAAAGTCTGCTGGGCAGGAGATTATGGCTAAGTGCTGTCATTTCTGAGGTTGTTGTAGGCACACACCTAAATGCTAGTTATAAAGTGCCTATAAATCCACAAATAGATGCCTCCATTCTGGTACCAGCACATCCCTAGAGGTAGGACAAATTGGGAGTCAAACCCAGCCCAGGTTCACCTGAATCTTTGGGGTCAAGAACCTTCTCCACCAATCCTTGGTAAGACAGGCTACAGCTTCCAGAAGCTAGGAAAGGTGACCTGCTCTGGCGATGCCAGGTGCTGGGCCACCAGGGGCCACCTTCACATCCTGGTTTGTGTGCCCAGGTCCAGAGAAAGCAATCTCGCACAACGCCAGACACAAATGTTTCCCAGAACCTTTCCCACCAGAGATTCCCCGGCCAGTCCCTGCATCTTCCAGCTCTCCAACCCTGCCTTACCAAGGGGCCACCAAAGCTCCCCTTTCTCACCATCCTCTTCCCCAGGCCTCTGCTCCCACTCAGAATTCCACTTCAGATACGAAGGTGCCCAGGCTGTAGCCTAGAAGCAGGCAAGCATGGCGGAAGGCCACTGGGGGTGGGGGCCTCTAACTCTGAGACAATTGGTTCTAGAAGTATCTCTGAGCTCCTCTCGGACTCTCCCTTGGTCTCACCACAGGAAGCCATTGTCTCTCCTTTCTCCCCCACACATCCCACGGAGAAGACACTTAGATGATCCACTTTCCCAAATTTCCAGAGAGGAGGACCTGGCTTAAGGCCATACCACATTTCCATGTCATTTCCAAGCAGCACCAAGAGGGCTGGGCAGGCATGTTGCTGGACAGTCCCCACCCAGGAGGCAGGGTAAATTCCCAGGGTAGCAAGTCACTGAGTCTGAGTCGGGTCACAGGCATGGGGTCCTAGAGACTAAAGGGTTCTATAATGATGCTGTTAAGACGCTAACTACCTATTGCCTCCTGCCACCCCAGAGAGAGACGGGTCTTTCTCAGCTTCTCCCACGCTGCCCTTCCCCAGCAGACCCCACCCTGCTCTTACCCTGGCTTACTCCGAGTCCCCTCAGCACTCAGATGCAAAGTTTACTGTGTGTTCAATCATTTTGCTTATGTGTTACTTTACAAATGTTCTCATAGACCTCAGCTCCGAGAGCTAAGAGAGTCTGGAGCGTTAATTAAGTCCATTTTGCTAGAGGATTAGTCCCTGCCCTTAAGGAGTGCCGAGGAACACTCTGGAATCGAAGCCACATCTCTCTTGCTGCAATTTTTTCCTCTTGATAATCAAGCAATCTCCCTGACGAAACTCCTCTCAATAAGCAGCTTCTCCTCACATTCAAGTTCTCGCTAGGACTCCGGGGAGGCCCCAGAGAAGGTCATACGGGGGCAGGAAACTCTGCTGTGCCTGGAAGAAGAGGTCAGTTCCTCTTCAAAGGAAATAGACATCCTTGGTGTACTGCAAACTCTTCCCAGGCCAGGAAGTCCACTCTTACTAGCCTCAGAAACCAAGCTGTCTGCAGAGGCTGCATCTTTACCAGAACCCAGGGGACTCCCTGCAAGGCCACAGAAGGCCGTGGGGAGAGAGTGGTCTAGGAGAGAATTGTGGCTCCAGCGCTTCTTGACTGCATGAACTCCATCACTCTGCACCTTTATGTCACAGTCCGTGGAATGAACCCAGTTGTGGAAACCCTGTAAGAGAACGGGTAACAAAGAGTGGAGCGGATAAGACACATTCATCTCTGCTGAATAGGACAGGGTGATGCTGGACAGGCAGGGTACAAAGGAAGGCCTCCTGGGCAGGCTTGCTTCATCTGTCTGCACCTGGGTCAGGGATCCTGCTCCTTCTCCTTCAACCCCAAGGCCTTAGCCAGCCTGGCTTACCGACAGGTAAGGGTATCAAAAATGTGTTCTATAAAAGCAGATCAGTGGACCTGGGTAGTTGGCTCTGTGGGTAAGAGTGCTTGATGTCTACGCAAGAAGATTTGAATTCAAACCCCCAGCACCCAAGCAAAGACCTGGTTGTTGCTCCTGTAAGCCCAGCACTGATCACTGAGGCTTGCTGGCTGCCAGCCTAGTTCAGGTTTAGTGAGAGACCTGTCTCAAGGGATTAGGTAGAAAATGATGGAGGAGGGCCGCCAAGGCTCTCTGGCCTCTGTATGCATGCCCATGAGTATGTATGCCCACACATACACCACACAAACATTCAGACCCCACCAATCGGACCTGTGTGGGAGGTGTTTGGGGAGGGCACCCCAGCCCTGAAACCTAAGGAAGTATCTTCCTTTCCCCCAGCTCTCCAGCCTACCCTGAGCATGGACCTCATTGGGGGCCAGTGATGGGCTGGAGGTGAGGGCTGTCAGGGCTTCCTGAGTGACAGCTCTCTTACCCACTGAGTCAATGCCCCAGGCCCGTAGATCGGCCTTTATAAAAAGCGTTTTCTGATCCTCTCACTCCACCCATGAGCCAGGTTGGCTAGGGCTCACAGTTGAAGGAGAAGGAGCAGGGTCCCTGGTCCAGTCACTAGTCCAGGGGGCAGGTGTACCTGGAAGGCCTTCCTTGGTCCCCTGCCTGTCCAGCACCACACTTTACTCTTAAGCTGCTCCTTGATACCAAACCAGACATTCTCCAAGAGATGAGAATAGGGTCTTCCAAGAGCTGGGGTAGGAAAGGATTTGCCCCTGGGGGAGGAGCTATACCAGGGCAGAACACATGGGCCTTTGGTACAAGCTTCCCAGAGGCTCTGGAGGGAAGTCCCCATTGTCCTGGTCCTGCCCCCAAATGGCAAGTTATCTGTCACCAGTTGGTCTAATCTCGGCCCACAGTACAAAATATATTTTACACAGAGGCCAACATGTACGTGTTGTCATGAAACCTTGCTTTGTAATGAATTCACAGTCCTTGTGACCCTCCAGCAAGCCACAGACAACCATCTGATAAATCTTGTCACAGGTCATGCAAACGAGATTCAGTTCAAGGGAGTGAGTGTTTCCACCAGGACAAGGACACTGAGTTAGCCAGCGAGACAGCTAATGCATTCACTCCTCCCTTAATAAACCCCGTCAGTGGGGAGACAAGGCCACAGCTGAGAATGGGAAGAGAAAGTCGCCCAGGCTGCCCCTCCGAAACAGGCTCTGAGCACTCGTCTCCCTACCCCCTCCCAGGAGCTAGAGCACCAGAGGCCCTTTACAGCGGGTTAAAACCTAAGGAGCTTTGAAGAGATGTAAGGTGAGTTTGCCACTCACTTCAGGGTCCACATCTACTTCCAGACGTGCATCCCCTGAACCGTGAAAACTTTTGTGAAGCCCTGTGAGCCAGGCTGGGTTCCGGGCTCCTCTGCCCATCCAACCGAACTTCAAGTGGGAGAAAGCAGACCTTGAAGGAGGGACATGAAGAAGATGGGATCTGTCCAAAGCTGTGAGAGTAAAACAAGAGGTTATAAGTTCACCAAAGGGGCACCATGCCCTCCTGGCTCCTCCTTCAGAATCCAGAGGCCATTTTAGCATAATTTCAGTCATAACAGAAATAGTATGTGGAGGGTTAGTGAGGCCTTCTCACAGGGGAACTTGCCCAGGGCCCCAAGAACTTCCTGGCAGTTCCAGACTCCCTTGCTCCTCAGAGGCTGCCCCAGACCAGAGCATCTTGGGCCCAGAGGGGCCTGCTCAGTTCCTGTTGACAGGCACTGTCTCTGATGACTGAGGAAGGTCAGGTTGCCTTCTAAGGTACAGGGCACCTTGGGGGGAGGGGCAATCAAGAGCATCATCAGCCCATCCCTGTCCAGAAAGAAGGCAGGGCCCACACCCAGGGCTTCCCGCCTAGGAACGGCACCTCCCAGCTGAAATCCTGGCCATGCAAGCACCTTAAAGGCTGCAAGAGAAGGGTGACATCGGCACTACCCCCCACCCCCACAAAACCCCAACAGGAAATGTGTTGAGCTCGTCAACATCTCTATGGCCACCAGGCCAGTGGCCCTATGGCTCCCAAATGATGGGGCAGGAGCCAGGTCATTAGGCAGGGAGACTGTCATTAAAGCAGGTGATGCCACCGTGCTCAGACAATGGCAAACAGTCATTAGTGGCTGTGTCACAGGGTGAGGCAATGCTGTCTGGGGGAAGGGACAGCACTGGATACAGGGAGCCCATACACACAAATATACACACGCGCACACACAGAGAGGTGCACACTCAAGCACTCACAAGCAGAAGTGTGAATAGACTTCCACCCTCCCACTCCTTTAGAGGCATAAAGACACACTTGCATCTCCACACATTCAGACACAGGAACTTAAATGTTTGCACATTCACATGCACACATGGTTACACACAATTGCATAACAAGGTATCAGTAGACACACGCATGTTCATACATAGGGATGCCCTGTAGCTGACACATTTACCCATAGAGGAACATGAGCAGAAATGCATCCAGAGTACAAGCCTGGCACCCACACTCCCGTTCACACAGGTGAGAGTAGACACACACACACACACACACACACACACACACACACACACAGGCATGCGAGGCACACGTCCCCATAGGGATGTAAGAAATGGTGTTCACACTCTAGGGCACGTGCTTTTTCACACACAAGGAGTGTGAGAGGGCATACTCACATAGGCACACATGTGAAGGCATATTTGCACTCTCACACATGAGCTAACTAGACACATTGTCCAATAAGTATCCAGAATCTGAAGACCCCTGTGCCACCAGAGGGGCCCTAAGATCCTCCCACAACCAGGCACCCCAACACACAGAAACCCCCTTGCCCTAATACACACACACACACACACACACACACACACACACACACACACACACACCATGCATATATACACACACCATGCACGCACAAAAAAAACCCTCAGGCAGACACACATACATACACACCATGCACATACATACACCATGCATACACATACATACACCACACACATACACACACACACACACACACACACACACACACACACACACACGTCCAAGGGGAGGTTCCCACATGCCCTATCCCAAGGTGTCCAGGCCTCCTGAACTCCATGGTAGGAGACTGGCAGAAGCCGGGGCTCAGAGGAGTTTGGTCCACTCCCTGTCCTCTTCTGCCATGGTGCTTCTCTGTCCCCTGTAGACTGCAGGAAGGACAGACGTACAGGACTAGCAAAGCTGACTGATGAAGTCCTTGGGTCAATTTCTTGCTCTGCCACTTACAAGTTCTGGGGACATTCATTCCCTGAAGCCTTTGTTAAACCATCATGAGTTTCATGACTTTACACATGCTCTATTTATTATTTTACATAAATTCTATTCATTTCTACAGACCCCGACACGGGTCTCAATGGGCTAAAGTCGGGATGTCAGCAGAACGAGGCTCTTTCCTGCCAGCCATAACCCTCAGCTCACCTGGCTTCAGAGCCAGCTCTTCATCATATTGGTCTTCTGCCTCCTTCTTCTATATTTCAAGGGCTCAGGAAACAATGCTGGATCCACCCAGATAATCCAGGCTAATCTCCCCAACTCTTTTATCTATGAAGTCCCTTTGCCCTGACCAGGATGAAGCCATCTCTGGATGGGGTGGGGAGTGGGGATGCTATTCTTCTGTCTACAAGGTTGTCTAAACTTGGGCGCATGGTTTCCGGTGCAGCTCCTCAGCATCTTCAACGGCCCCCACCCTGTGGATGGTCACAGGGGTGTAGAAAGCTTTAGGAATGCTTCACACACAAGCTGCCTTCAGTCTTCAGCTTCCTAAGCCCGGAAGGGGAACAGTCTACAGAGTGGAGGGGAGGAACCTCAGAGACTCGACAGGCCCATGCAGACCTGGGTTAAGGACCGTGAGAGCATGTGTGTGTGTCTGCAGCTGTCCCCTGTGCAAGTACACACTGCAGAGGTCTGTCAGAGTGGGGATGTTGCTCCTGTGTGTTCCTGTTTTCCTCGTCTGCTTCCTCCGTCTGTAGGGCCCTGGGGCCAGCAGGTGGAGGAGGCCCAGCCTGAGCTACTATTACTTGAGTAAGTACAGACCACGGAGCGATGGTCTGACAAGTTGGAGCCCAGGTGGAGGAAGAGCCCACTGAAAACAGTCATTAGATCCCAGCCTACTCGGTGTGTTCGTCCTCTCTGAACACAGCCAACGGCGCTTCAGAGAAGAGCTGAGGCTATCAGATTCCTGCTGGCCAGTCTTACAGGACATTTCTGAAGCCCAGCTGCACCCATTGCCACGCCCTCTTGCCTACATCATCCCTGGACCCTCTGGCACTTCTCTTCAGCCCATGCCAAGCTAATATCTTATCCCAACCTTCTGACTCCCTCTGAAAACACAGAGTTTGGGGGATTAGGCCCCCCAAACATGAGTAGGGGGCTGGACTAGGAGACAGAAGATCTGGGTGCAAACCCCAGTCCTCTACAAAATGGGAATGCAGATGTGCTGGGCCTGCCCAGAGGAGATGGCATGCCTAAACACTTTCATGTGAATTATGGAACACAAGGAAGGACTCCTACCTTCTTTGTGGGACAGGTAAGTAGGCCATTCCCAGGATAGCATTTCATATACCAGCCACTGTGGAGATTCCCACATTTCTGTCTGTCAGGGGATCCCCAACAGTTGTTGTGGGGAGGACACTGGAGGACAGGGAGGAGACCATACAAATGGCTAGCAGCTACAAGGTCCTGCAAAGCAGATGTTATAAATGCTTGAGGTCAACCATGAAGCCCCTTGGCCATGTCAGTGCTGGAAATACAGAGACCCAATAGCTAGAACTGAGGCTTCAGTTTCCAGGCATCTGCAAGCCTCCTACACGGGCACTGAGGACCACTGCATGAGTGTGAGCAACCTGGAGCCTGGTAGCTCCCCACCTGGCTGCTCCTTACCAGATCTGGCCAGCTTGTCAGCTGGAGCAGTGCCTGGTGTCACTCTAGGCTGCTGCCACCTGGCAGGTGCACAGATCTCTCCACAGGGAGTAGAACATGGTTTCGGTCTATTATCAGGCCAGATAAAGGCAGTCTCCAGAGCTTCAGGGAGAGAGCCGGGCTTACAAATAAGCATCTCAGACATGCCCCACCACTCCCCCAGTCTCCTTTGTCAGCTGTCCACCTGCCGATGACTCTTTGTTTCTCTCTAAAAGCTGCCCCAGGGAGGGGGCAGCTCCTAAACAGCTGTGTGCAGTGAACAGGGAAGAGAGGAGTGAGGAGGCTGCATGCAACCAGCCAGGCAGGCGTGACTGGCTGCCAGGGCTGGATAGAAAGGGGTTCTGGGACTCAGGGAGTATTAGTCTCGGGGGTCATGGGAGTTGGGGTGCATCATCACCCACATACTCCGCCTGACTTGTCTTATCCCGCTGCTCGACACAGGGCTTACACGGAGGAGGTAATCACAAAAGCATTTCCTGAGTGGATGACCAAAGAAAGAGCAGGGGAAGGTGAGATCGCTGCTTTCTCCAGTGGTCCAGATTCCAGAGATGTTTGGAGAGGGGAAACGGGGTCCCCAGACCCTAAGATGAGGGGAAGGAGGGGATCATTCCCTAAGAGTCACAGAAACTGATGCCCACCAACAGCTGCTCACCTACTCTACCTACAGATACAGAATCATAGCCAAAGAAACACCCCTGCCGTAGTGAGGGCTGCAGTGAGAACTCTCACTCAGAGGACAGGGAGGGGAGACTCCCTGCAGGAAGGAACAGACGTATAAGCTGAAGGCCAGTGTGCAGGCTCTAAGAAGGCAAGGAGGAGCAGGTGCTGAGCGTGTGTGTGTGTGTGTGTGTGTGTGTGTGTGTGTGTGTGTGGCCAGCAGGAGCCATCCTCAGGGCTGGAGGTGAGCTGGACACAGTGGGCAGCACACAGTAGACACAGGGAACACTGTTCCTTGGACTATCATTTCCTCCTAGCTGGCAAGCAGAAGAAAGGGTGCTGCTGGGGAGCCAGGCTGCCCGGGCTGTGCCCCTCATCCCTCCCTGGAAGGCATCAACAGTAAGCGGAAGCAGGGGCCCTCTGCCAGTTCCCCTTGGGCAATCCTTCTTCCTGCTCCTCTCCATGCAGAGGCAGGCCTGAAATCTGTGCCAAGAGGTCTCTGGCATGAGCCCAGCACCCGCAGTGCTGGCCACGGGCTAGTTTTCCTGGGGGAAGGCTGGGCAGCTGAAGCCTGGACCAGGGAAAGCTAAATGTTCTGTGCTGGGTCCTATCTGCAAAAAGGTAAAGCCTGGGCATTCCGACTTGTCCTTGCCCTGCCATGAGTATGCATTTCTCTACACTCTGGGCCTATTGAGGCTTCCTGGAGAAGCTTGCCCAATAGGTTTCCTAGTGGCTGTACCCAGCAGGACCTTATAGGAGGTTGATTGGACCACGGGCCTAAGTACCAGGTGTTTGGAAGGGTCTACACTTGACTGTAACTAGCAAGGGGGGAGGTCTTTTGCTCCACCCCTTGGCATTGTTATAAATAGACCTTTGGAATAAAGTTCTGTGCTAGTGGATAAGGATCCAAGCTCATCTAAGTCCATCCTGTGTTTTCTCTCCCCTCTATTTCTAACTAAGTTTTTTATCCCTCCTTCCTCAAGGGTCTCTGGAGTAAATAAATGTTGGGAGTGCTCTGCCACATTCTTTTCAACCATCAAGCTTGTCTTTTTTTTTTTTTAACTAACTTATTCTTTGAGACAGGATCTCACTATGTAACCTTATCTGGCCTGGATCTTACTATGTAGCCCTGGCTGGCTTCAAATTCAGAGATCCTCCTGGGTGCTTGGATTAAAGGCATGCACCACAATATGCAGCCAGCCTCCAAGATTTTGGCTATGACAAGGTGTCAAGGTCCCCCAGACACTGAATGGGAAATACAAGGAGTAGGATGTTTAGAACTCAGTACAGTTCAGGCCTCTGGGAGCTGGCTGCTGGTGGCCTGCATGAGATCCCAGGACAAGGACCCTATGTCAACATGAGATTTATCCAACTCAGCCCAGGCAAGCAGACAAGCAGATTCTGCAAAGCCCACAGCCAACCCTCTTGCCACAGGTATCCATACACTGACTCCTCCACAGTCCATTTGGGGTCTGTGACTCAAGCTATCCCACAGCTCTTAGTGATAAACCCTCTGCCCCAGAAGACAGAGCAAATGCTCTGTGTACAAGATGGCCTTTCACTCAGAAAGAGCTACCACCAAGACCTACTGTGAAGAAGTGTGGCATCCAGGGACCGGAGCCCTCACCATCCCTGTGCTCACTGAATCGGCTCAGCTGAAAGGCAGACACAAACGTGTCAACAGCCAACAACAAATAGCTACAAATTGGGTTAAGTGGGCTGAGGACGGGAGAGCTCAATTAGCCTTGCGGCCTCCTCCAGCCCTTGAGGCCTGTCCTCATTACACAGTCAGACATGCCTGCTTTCCCCAGGGTTCCCTGGCTGAGAGCCTGGCAGAGCAGGGGTGTTAACAACTGGCTAAGGAGCCCTTATTGAACCAAACTGTTATAAATAGACCTTTATACTGGGGGAAAGAATTAAAAACTAAAATAAAAATAGCCACCATTCGGTATAACCTCATTTTATGAATCTAGAGACCAAGCATTTGATAAATCACACAGCTGCTAAATGGCAGAGCCCCAGACCAGAATCAGATGTCCCCACTCAGGGCCACGGTCCCATAGCACCCACCCAGCAGCCTGTCTTGCTACCCTCGTGCCCATCTGGAACTAAGATATAGCCTCCAGGGATCTGCAGCATCCTGACTCATCTCCGAGGCTCTTTGCAAATGAATGCTGTCTAGTCAAACTGTGTGTGACGTCAATGTTTCACATCTGAGATGTCCCACACAGAACGTGGCCCCACTCCACTGTCCAGGTGTGGCCACCCAGGGTGGGGCAGCCAAGGGAAGGAAACTCCGAAGATCTGGGAAATGGAGGAGAATGCACAAGCCACCAAAGGACTTTGGCCCAGTAGTGAAATGCCTGGATTGTAGCCTCTGTGGATTCCTGAGGAAGTCATGGTTCCTCTGAGTTCCACCTACAACACTCCAGTAATGCCAGCTTTTGTCACCACGGTCACCATCCCACACAGATTTGCACCTCCCAGCTTGTGTGTGGGGCACCTTCCCTCTCCCCCACCCCCACAGTTCCTCTTCCTCCAGGCCTCGGGCTCCTCCCGGAAGGTGGCCCAGAGCTCCTGGACTAGACGGTGCCTCTGCCAAGAGTGTATAAAGCTTGCCTGGTATACAGAAGGGGCCTCACCTCTCCACCCCTTCTGTGCCCTGCATCCTTCCCAAAGCCACACTCTGCTCCCCGGTCCCCACTCTGGAATCCTCAGAAATGCCTATCTCACAGCCACAGATGCTCAGAGGCCAGAAGGCCATGCTCCCACATCCTCTGCCTCTCCTGCGGCCTCAGGTCAGCCCTGCTCCCAGGGAAAGAAACAGACACTGAGCAGGTAGTGCCTGCCCTCTGTCACCAACAGCTTGGGAACACTTTTGAAGGAACCAACATGAAGACAGAATCTGAGTGGGCCCGTGGAGGCCTTCCCATCGTGCCCTAACGCAGGGCTGTGACACTCTCTCTTTCCTGATCAAACCCTGACTCCCGCATGCTGAGTCCCAGGCTGGCCAGTACTCCTGGCAATGTTCACCCAGCAAGCAGTGAGAGGTTGCCAGTCCTTGGACCTGCCTCGGGCCATCCCGAAGAGTGCAAGGCAGAGAAGAGACTGAAACTATGACACAGAGATGAATACCATTCCCATAAGACCATCCAGCCAAATGCCTCTCCTCCCTAACTGTGAGGACAGGCCAAGGAAGGCCAGGGAGAGCCAGCATAGAAGAGAAGCAGGCAAGAGTGAGGAGGAGAGGTCAGAGGTCACAGGGACTGAGTGATAAAGGGAGACCTAGAGGATGGAAGAGTAGGTCTCCAGAGTCCCGGAAGTCCACAGCATGTTCTCACATCCTTCCCAGCTGGCATTGCCCAGATGCCAGCATTTCTGGAGAGTATCCAGGAAAGACCCAGGCATTCTCCAACAGGACTAAATATCCCCTGTCTCCTGCCCTCACTCCCACAGGCTTCCTGCTTCGATGGGCACTCGGTCCCTGGAGCCCTGGCTCCTCACAAGCCTGGGAAAGGGTCCTATCTGAGCTCAGCAAAGGCAGATAGATGCCCTCTCTGGCTGAGAGGGAAAGCCTCTGGCCAAAGGTAGCCTGATCAGACAGGCCTGAGGGGTGCCCACCCTGGGGTGGAGAGGCAGGTCTTCAGGGGAGGACCAGGGAGGTAGGGTGGAGCAGACTACAGAGTCTGTTTATTTTGGGCTTTTTTGCTGCTGTTCCTGTTTGGCGATCACACTGTGACGGACAAAGACACCTCTACAGACAGGCACCCAAGGAGAGTACCGGGCTGAGAAGAGTCAGCAGGTGCTCCCTGTGTCCCACAGCCATAGCCACCATGCCCTCCATTCTTCTAAAGAGGCAAGAGCACCCCCCCCCAGGAAAGCCCCAGAGACAAGCCCCTCATTGCCAGCTGGGGACAAACGGACCTGTCTGGGTTCTGAGGCTTACCAAGAACCTGCCAGAGTCAAAGCGACAGGCTGAGGTGAGCATTAAGAGAAAACACCTGACTGAGGTCAACAGTAGGGAGACAAAACCAGCTCCAGCATTTGTTCCCGACCCTCCCCACGGCATCCAGAGTCACCAAGGACAGCCAGTACCCCGAGACCAGGCACATCACCCCACCCTCTGTACTGAGGATGGCGAAGTCAGTGTGTACTTTAAACGGAGGCTGTGGTGAGGAATCAGAGTGCATTGAGGCCATACCGAGCCCAGATGCCATCGACTGCCCCCTAAGAGCACCGGGGGCTGACCACATACCATTCAGATACCAGGCCAAGGAAAGACGGTGGGAGGCCAGGGCAGCCATACCAGCCACACCAGGCTGCTGAGTGGGGAACACAGATTGCAGTAGCAGAAGTGCGGTGAACACTGTCCTGGGGACCCAGTCACGTACAGCAGCAGGTCCTGGAATCCAGGATCAGGATAGATTCATGACCCCACTGCAGGGTTTTGTGTCCAAGTAAACCAGAAGTGTCCCATGAGTGGGAACCAGGCAGGGGCCCAGGGCAGGTGATGTGGCTCTGCCAGCCTGCCCCATCAAGACTACTGTCTGCCTCAGGTCTGCACAGGGGCTGAGTCTCCTCAGTTTTTACAGACATACTCCTCTCTGTGCTCAAAAAGGTTGTGCCAGACCTGGGGGAGGGGGGCAAATATAAAGAAGAGGACATCCCTGGATAAGGAGGAGCTGGACCTGGCCAGGCCCTGGGCTGAGAGACTCCGTAACTCTTGGAAGTTCCCCAGGCCCCTTGCTGTCTGGTTTCTGTGCCCGACTTCCCATAAAGAAGGTAGGTGTGTGAGTAGCCAGCAAAGAGGGATGGGAAGAAGGGTGGGGAGAAGGCAGGGGAAGAAGATTCTTGACACCCGAGAGGCAGGACTGAATCCAATTAGAGACCATCTCAGACCCTCAGGGGACTCTGAACCCAGGCCAGCTACTTGGAGTAGGTCCTCTATTCTAGACTTGTGGTTAAAACTTTCAGCCCATTTCTCAGATGAGGATAAAATCTAGCCACATAGATGAGGTTATACCAGTGAGCCAAGCTGACTCTACAATCCAATGTCACATCACCAAAAACAAGAGCTGTTGGCTTGGCCATGTGCTTCCTGCAGCCCTTGAGTCAGTGGGGTTTATTTAGGGAGCTGGTCCTCAGTAAGGGAGCGAGGGCAGGAAGGAAGGGGACATGAGAAGGGACACTCTGACAGATAGAAAATAAATAATAAAGGGGCTGTTCTCCAGTGCCAGCCTGGCACAGTGCCCAAGGCAGTCATCTTACCCTCAGAGCTCAGGGCTACACTTGCCTCATCTTTTCCAGAAGTATGCGAGCCCAGATACGTCAGCCTTCAGGTATGCAGCGATCTGTGGCTGGCTGGCTGCCTTTCTTCCCTGCTTCTTTCTGTGGAACTTTGCTTTCTTGGCCCTGACCACCCTGCCCCACCCAGCCAGCCCAGCCTCAGGCCTCTCCTTAGTTAGGACCTTCTTGTAGGGGACTGTGACAAGCCCCTTCAACAAGGCAGATCCCCTGTAGGGCAGGCAGAAAGCTGTGGCACGGGGGAGGGGCAGCAGCCACATCATCTAACAGGTTGGTCAGGCTTCGAAGGGCCACGCCCTCTTGCAGCTAATGAACACCATGCAACAGGTGTTTGCGCCTCAGTCCCCAGCCGGCCTTGGCTGTGACAGGAGGTAGCTACCACCACTCCAAAGCTCTCTCGCTCACTGGTGAGCCCTCAGGCTCCCAGGCCCAGGGGGGCCACCATGGCCTACCGCTCCTGCGTTGTCGGCTTCAGCAGCCTCAGTGGCTGTGAGGTGACCTCTGCGGGCAGCCCCCAGCCTAGGACCTCAGGATGGGGCAGCTGTGGGCTCCCTGGGCCTGGCTTCAGCTCTCGAAGCCTCACAAGCTGTAGGCCAGCTGGCATCATCCCCAAGGTGACTGTGAACTCCAGCCTGCTGGTGCCTCTGAACCTCAAGGTGGACCCAGCTGTCCAGCAGCAGAAGAACCAGGAGAAGGAGGAGATGAAGGTCCTCAATGACAAATTTGCCTCTCTGATTGGCAAGGTGAGCTGAGTGGGATAGGGCACCAACACAGAAGGGCTGCCAGGCTTTCCAGGTGACCTAGCTGGTGGTTCCCTGAGCATCAGGCATCATGCCCCACCCCTGCCCCTAGCCAATGGGGATGCAGCATGGCTAAACCAGCTGAGATGGGATAAGAAATCCTGATATATCCTGGTGTCTGGAACAAAAGAAACCCCAGGATGGACTCTGAGGGTTATCTGAATAAGGACACCGGCTTGCGAGAGTCAGTATACCCCTGTAGTAGTCAAGAGAGTGTTTCTCAGGACCGCTCGTGGAGATGTGGCCTGCTGGCCTCTTCCCAGGCAGGTGGGTGGGAGATACTGCTAAGGATGCTCTCCTGACCCATGCCTCAAACCTCTGGCCCCAAAACATCTCCCTCCGGGCTGCCCTGCTTGCCTACCCCTTTCATTCACAGAGCCATTGTGGTTAGCAGGTCCAAAGGGGTGTGTGGGGTCTGAAGGAGGCTCTGTGAGTAAAGACGTACTTTGGCTTGTCAGGAGAAAGGAATGTGGGAACTGTGTCAGAGTCCAGCCAGCAGCCAACAGCTGGGCTATTTTGCACTGACCTAGGTAGAAGGACCAGGCCCCCAGCAACTTAGCCCCTACATCTCCTGGACTCACTGCAGCGAGTTCTGTCTAGCTCCCAAACCTGTACCCACTCAGTGACTCCAAGAAACTTCTGTGAGCAAGCCTCCCAGCTAGGTTACTTCCTGTGCCACAGCTGCATGGACTGAACCACACGCTGGTATGCTAGGCACCACAGGGCACTCCACAGGTTTACCTCCAATTCCCTCAACTGCAAAGAAAGACATTTTGTGACCATCACACAGAGAAGGGAAACTGCCTTCCTCACCTCCAAGGAAGCAGAGGTCCAGCCTCCCACCCTAGCCAGTCCTCATCTGGCTCTTGGTTTCTGACTCTGCACATCTGGGGGTCCCGAGGAGGTGGGGATATACAGAGAGGTAAGAGAAGAAAGTGATTGTGTGGCCCAGATGCTGAACCCCACAGGAAGTTAGCAAGTAGGCTGAGGTCAGTGCCAACATTACCACCACAGCTGTGTTTTCCCAGCTGTACAGGTGAGGCAATAGGACCAGAGAGGCTAGGTGCCTTGCCCACAGTCACACAGCCAACATGCGATAGAGTTTAGATTTGATCTGAATCTGAGGCAGCAATGGTGTCTTCCTGTCCCTGACTCATCTGACTACTTTGGAGTCTCCCCATTGACATCTCAGGTGCTCAGATTGGGGGAGGGGATAAGCTGCCCTTCCCATAGCCCAGGCTGTACAGAGGGAACCCATGGCCTGGGAGGTAGGCCCTGCAGAGACGCCTCCTGGACAAGCCTGGCTAATCCCTTAAAAGGAGTGCTTCGCTGAACTATGTAATTTAGCTTCTATGGGTGGCTTTTCTCCTTCGAACAAATGCCAATGCTGATGTCACCCTGTGCCACTGCTGTGGGCTCTGGGTGGGAGCCCTGGGCGTGGACCCCGGGAAGGAGCCGTGGCGGTTGCAGTTGGGGTCCTGGGTTCAAGCCTGTGAAGTTCTTCCGCAGAACTCCAGCCTCCCAACTCTCAAAGCTGGCCTTGAGATGGGGTGCCCTTCACAGTAGGGTGCAGGGAACTGTGGGTTCCAGCCCTTTTGGAACCCTGGTTATTGGAGCCCTGTGCTAAGCAAAAACTTGTGGGGAGGGGGGCAGAGAAACAGGCAACCACTTAATCATTAGAACCCTATTACTGGGTTTAAATCCTGGGCCCACCATCGGCCTGCCGTATACACTTAGAAGAATTGCTGAACTTCCCTGGGCCTCGGTGTACAGCAGTGTAGAGAGCCTGTCAATCAAACGGAAAGATGTTTGAAAAGTAGCCAGAACACATCTAGTAGATAGTGCGAGCTTTCTGATCATTTGCTAAAGACGTGGAGTAAATAAGCCTGGAGCAGGGAACTCCCAGACCTAACTATCTTCCTTGTAGGGCAGGGGTGCAGCTCAGGCTTCAGAGAGAGAGGTGCAAGCTGGGAAGGTAGAGGAGATGGATTCCAGGCCCAGAGCAAGGCTGAGGCTCTTTGAGCAGAGAAGAGGGAGGAGCACCCACTCACCTCCCGCTTCAGGGCCCACTGCCGCCCTGAGAAACCAGTGTGTGTGGAAGGGAAGGTCCCTGTAGCATCTGGTGGAGAGGCCCTACTGCCGCCAAGGCTTTTCCTTCACTTATGGGCTGTGTTTCCTTACATAAGTAGCTTACCCTCTCTGAGCCTCAGACTCCAGCCTCTGCTACAGTCAGCCTGTGTTCTGCCAGTGGAGAACTAAAGGCCACAAGGGAAGGATGAGGAGGGATGGGCAGGGGGATGGTACCATCCACCGGTGCTGCCGCAGGGATCTCCAACATGCAGACAGCCTAGGTGATGGGTGCTGAGGAAAAACTGCCGAAGCCCAGTCTGTGTTGGGAAACCAAGAGCCGAGGTGACACCCGGAGATGGGGGCAGGCCACGCCAGCTCTAAAGGTTTCAGACATGGCCGCCCTGCCGGCGTCAGACACAGGCCAGGCTTCCTGCAGGGATCCCTGTCAATGTCTCCCTGCAGACTCAGTGGCGGGACTCTCCCCAAGGTGTGTAACAGCTCCAGCCAAGAACTCTAAAAGCTACTTGGTGTCCCTGTGAAATGCATCTCATACCATAAGTCCCGTCCAACCCCACCCTGCTCCATGAAGCTGCCAGCCTCAGTTTCCTCAGCTGTGAGGAAGCAGGCAGACCAGGAACTTGCTCTGGGAAGGAGCCCCCTCCCTCAGGCTGCCACTGTGCCGCCATAGGGCAGGGGTACAGGCTAGAGACTTGCACAGGCTTCTCTGGCGAGCTGGGCTTGCTGACCCTCCCTAGGCCTCTGTTCCCACAGGGAGGAGCCCAGCAGGCAGGTCATAGCTAAAGCTGAGCTTTCATCCGCACCCACCGAAACAAGAGACTCCCCCAAGGCGGGGGCTGCCCTTGGTACCCCAAGAGCACACTGCCCTCCAACTGCACTGGCCCAATTCACAGCATCTCCCCACAGAAGAGTGCTGAAGCATAGAGCACAGAGGTTAGACTAAGGGAAGAACTTCCTGGTGTGAAGGTTTCTCGGTTGCTCATGGGTGGAGGTAGGAGCCTCATCTCTCTCCTCTCACCGCGCCCTCAGTGTAAACACTGAGGGCTCCTGCTAGTCAAAACGGAGGGAAGGTGGGGTGAGCTAATACTCCCCCACACACGCTCCCTCACTCACACACAAAGCAAGGCAGAACCCTCCTGACCTCCAGTCCCACTGAACCTGTTTCCTTGTGGCACAGGTTTAAGGCAGCGTCACACAGAACTTCCCAGAGAGATGGGCGTGAGGCAGGGGAATGGCTGCTCACTAGTGTCGCAGTCTATGCCTCTATCCAATGCTCCTGCTCCCCTCCCTACCAGAAACAAAGGTGTCAAGTGTTTGCTGCAGCTCTTTCAGACTGTGGTCCTGGGAGCAAGGCCAGCACCTCAACATACCACCATCCAGTTAGCACTGCATCCTCATAGCCAGAACAGCTTCCTGCCATCCACGAATGGCCCAGGCATCCCTCCCCTCTGTGGCCACCCAGGGCTCCCAGACTGACAGGGATGGTACATGAGGAGCTGGGGTGGTGCAGCCTTCAGAGGGTACTGGGAGCATACACGTAATGGAAGAAGGCAGGGGACCCCAAACCCCAGGAGGACAGGTCATTCTGGGATGCACTCCAGTGGGAACCAAGGTTACAACAGAAGTGGGCAGCCTTCTGGGGGCCTGGCTATGGTCCAGAGGTTGTAAGTGTCTCTGCAGGAGTCCAAGACAGGGTGGGGGTCAGAGCTTGGAGAAAACCGAAGGGCTCAGGGACCTCCCTGTCCCCATCTTCAAGGTCACCTTAGCCCTGCCTGGAAGAAAAGACCACTGCAGAAAGGCCCTGACCCCTGAGGTGGCAGTGCACTGGCCCACAAAGGGTACTTTACAGCGGTTAATAATCTCAGAGAAGGACTGGGACACATCTCGGTAGGCAGAGTGTTTGCCTAGTGTGCATACAGGTCCAGATTAGACCCCCAGCACCTCAGAAATCAGGAGCTGTGGTCTTAGCACGTGAGAGGTAAAGAGAGATAGGAGAGCCAGAAACCAAGGTCATCCTCAGCTTTATAACAAGCTCGAGCCCAGCCTGTAATACATGAGACCTATCTGTCCCAAAACAAACAAACAGATGAAAACCCAGGTGCGGGGCTTGGCTCTGCTGCCTGCTGATTTTGTGACCTCAGGCGGTTCTTACAGCTCTGTGGGCCGGGTGCCCCCTCTGGAAACTGGGCTGATAGCAATAACCCACTCCACAGGGTGTTGCCGCAAAGGAGTTGAAATGGGAAGAACTTGGAACCAGTCTGGTGCACAGCTGGCACCTGATCCACATTGGCAATTACCACTCTCCCAAGCTCATTCTCATGTTCAATCCCGCCCCCAAAGCCCTTTTAGGTAGGCAGTGTTATCGACCTCGACTTCTAGCTGGGGAAACTGAGGCTCAAAGAATCTGCACGCCTGGGTCTGTAGGGAGGATTAACACTAAATTACCAAGTATGCACACCTTGCTGGGTTTCAGGGCCAGATGAGATCAGGTTTGCCATGGAGGAGAGGTAGGTAGGACCCTGATACCCCCAAGCCCCTATTTCTGGGCTCTCCCAGACCCAGCCTGTGACAGGCAGGCGTTCCGCACCCCTGCTCCTCTCCTTCATTGGAGGCCCAGCCCAGGCTAGGAAGCCTTCTTGGCCCCACCTCCACCCTGTCTTATCTCAGCATCTTCCACTCACCAGCCGAGAGCTGGAGGTGGCTTTGCATACGGAGTGGAGCCAGTGTCGGGACTGTGTGCAGATGACCTGCCCTGTCTCAGAAAGCCCCGCTTTGGGGGTCCCTAGCCTTCACAGGGAACCCAATGTGGCACCTGACGACCTACTCAGTACCCTCCTGCTCTTGCAGGTACAAGCTCTGGAGCAACGCAACCAGCTGTTGGAGACACGCTGGAGCTTCCTACAGGGCCAGGGATCAGCTACCTTCGACCTCAGCCATCACTATGAGACATTCCAGGGCCGTCTGCAAGAGGAGCTGCACAAAGTGAGCCAGGAGCGGGGGCAGCTGGAGGCCAACCTGCTGCAGGTGCTGGAGAAAGTAGAGGAGTTTCGCATCAGGTAGGTCTCGCCTTTGGGGACCAGGGGTAGAAGCTGAGGGTGGGGACTAGGCTGGGCTTGGGGAGGTGCACCCAAGCTGGAGAAAGAGGAAAGATGTGATGGAACGTGGCTCTTCTCTAGATATAATTCTTGAGGATGGCACATGTGCCATGGTAAATACTGCAGGTACAGTGATGAACCTGCAGCCGTGAACCTTAGGATCCAGCAACTTTCACTGCAATGGCTTACAGCTAAGCCATAGCGTGCTTGCACAACACAGGCCTGGCTCTGGCAGCCCCTCCTGAGCCTGCAAACGTGCCAGCTCCTGTGCACTGCCCTAGGATGGGATGTCTTGCCTCTAGCAAAGTGGCGGAAGGACCGTGCTCTGCATCATGCTGTGGTTGTTGAGCCTGGTCTCTGGAAAGGAGAGAGAAGTACAGTATTGCAGGCAGGGGACAGACAGGACAGGGCTTACCTTCACAAAGCAGCAACCTCCTGGAGGTAGTGCTGCTAGGCATCAAGGTAGCTGGGGGACCTGAGAGATGAGGAAAAGATAGCCCCTCCCTGCCCACATGATGCTTTCACAGCTACTGGGACAGAGGGACAGATGGCAAGCACCACCAAGTAGTTACAAGCCCAGCCTAGGCACGAAGTTGGAAATGTTCGTCCTATCTTTGCGGCTTCAGACAAGCACAGTCTACTGACCTCTGTTTCCTCCTGAGTGAATGGACACAGCGACTGACACTAACCAGAGTTCAGGTTGTTCAGCTTGCACCTGGCAGTGATTTTTCTGTCCCCTAGAAGGTTGAAGTTGACCAACATTGGCTGAACCGATCTGGCCAGCCTAGGAAGGCAGAATGAGCACTTGGGAGGCCCAGAGGAGGGGCGACCCTCTCTAAGATCACCCAGTGGGCAAGTCCCCCAGGATGAGCAGATAGCTTATATCTCTGAGTACCCCCCCAACCCCACCCAGGATGGGGCAGGGGCTGGGGAACCAAGCATGGCTGATCCTGGTCTTGCAGTGTGGCCCACACCCTACCAATCAGAGGCAGAACCAGCTGTATTCTAGGAGCAGCAAGGCAGAGCAGAAGATAGGAAACCCAGGCTCCTAAGCTGGCGCTCACTATGGAGGCCCCCTCTCCCAGAGAGCCTTGCCCTCCCAAGTCCTAGGAAAGCCATGTGGGCATCGGATCATTGGGAACTGCCCAACACCTGCTCACCAGAAGCAGCAGCCCATTTCACTGGTCCCTAATAGGTCTGAGAGCCTCAGAGGAGGCACAAGGCAAGACCTACTAACCAAAATCGCCACTGTCAGTGGCCACGGCAGAGCAGCATGGCATCCCTGGGAACCCGCAGCTGAGTACCTTTCAGGCATTGCTGGCTGCTGTCACCTAGCCGCTGACCCACTTCCTGTCTGCCTCGGGCTGCTCTCTCTTCCCTGGGGAGGAGAAGAACAGGCGTGCTCTTACGGAGGGGTTTCAGGAGTTCTTGGTCTGCAGGCCAGAGCTGAGGCTGGTGCTGTAGGGTGGAGCCCTGACAGGGAGAGGCTATGCCTTGCCTCTGCAGAGCGATGATCTCAGTCTTGCTCCCAGAAATAAACAAGTTCCAGGGGGGTGTTGGCAGTGGTGACAGTCTAAGGGCCTGAGAACAGGTTCGGGAGCTGGTGGCTGGCAGACTGGTGGCTGGCAGATTGGGGGTGGGACAGGAGGTAGGCATCACCTGAGCCTTGTGGTGGAGATGGAGACTTCCAAGCACTGGAGTACCAGAGATCTCTAAGATCAGGCTAGTCCAACTTCTAGTTACTGAGAACAAAGCAGAGACCCAGCAAGGGAAAGCAACGAGCCCAAGCCCACACAGTAGAAGACTTAGGGCTGCCACAGAGCCCCATAAGTGTGTGGTTGGGAGTGTAACGAGGGGCTGCATCTAGCTGAGCGTCAGACAGCAGGATGGAGCATGCAGAGGCAAGCTGTACACCCCTTGAGGAAGGGGCTCTTCCAACTCACCGGAAAGCTGGGAATGAATAGCAAGAGCTTCAGGGAGGCTGGATACCAGCCCCAGACTAGAACCCAGTGCCAGGTCTTGCTGGGCCATTAGCCAGGGGCTCAGGCATTGGCCCACCTGGAGGCCACCTCTAGGTCCTAGGCAGGACCTGCTCCCACTCTCCTAGTATCCTTTCCTACTGGGCGGCCATTTGGCTGCCCTCAAAGTCCTGATACATATGTCTCCCAGGTCCCCAGAGGGTCTGCCTGAAGCAGCCTAGAAGCAAAGGCCCCTCATCCCCATGAAGGCGTCTTTCAGGAGGCTAGGCAGCTCCACAGGGCTCAGCCAGGAACAGGCTCCTCCTAAGCCTTAAGCAATTAAGAACTAGTGGGACAGTGAGAGAGACAAGATGATATGAACATCCAAAAGGGGTGGCAGACAAGGAGGCTACCCAAAGGATGGGAAGGGCAAAAAGGGCTGAGCAGGGACCCGGTACCCAGGGGTCTCACCAGATGCCTCCCCAAAGTTGGCGGATTCTGCTACCCAGAGGAAGGCGGGTACTGACCTGCATTTAGACAAGATAAGGGGCTCCCTGGCTTCAGCCCCAAGACAAGGGCACTTCACAGGGCCTCTGAGATTCCAATAAGAAACATGCCTGCGTCAGACTACCCTGAAGGCTAGTTATGATGCTCAGAGAGCCAGCCCCAGTCTCCACAGGGCTTCCAAAGGCTTTATGTGGGAGGCCATGGCAAAGGTTCAAGTGGTCATGAGTGTGAGACCTGGAGCAAACACTTTCAGTCCTCATGACATTTCCACTGTCACGGCCAAAGAACACATACACACGTAAGTGCTGGAACCGAGTCCTGTAGCTCTTCAGCAAGGGGGCTAGCATTTGAGCTCCCTGCTCAGCCAGCACTCTTAGAGGTCTTCTATACCTTTCACTGTAACACAGGACCCTGAGGCCCTCCCCAGCTGGAAGTTCTGAGGGTCACAGGAGAGGGGGCTAGGGGGCACAGGGGAAGGGAGTCCTCAGTACCTGGTGCACACACATAAACATTCCTGCCTGTAGTCAGGACTTCTGAAGCATTTTGATCCCCCTGATGCATGTCCCCTGTCCAGTCCCATCATGACCAAGACCCTCAGAGATTCCTAGAAGACAAGACAAGGCCAAAGGCAGCCCATAGCCCGAGATGTCCTGTGAACACTGTCGTTCTTAGGTCCCCTCCCCTTCAGAATACATGTGGATCCCATCAGTTGACAGGGCTACTGTGACACTTGCCCCGCTGGGAGGTCAGGGACTGGGGCAGGTGCCTCTAATTAGAGCTCTGAGTCAGGCATTCCTGGAGAGAAGACACTAACCCACTTCCATGTCCACCCCCTGGGGCTGTCCTCAAGGGCTTGTGCAGGACACCTAAGGCTGGTAGATGCCATCCACCCTATGGGATACCAAAACCAATGCCTTAACAGAAAGGAGAGGATAAGACGAGGAACCAAAGGATCCTAACCCCACCCAGCACTGTCCTTTGTGCAAACCCAGGGTGAGCCTGACTCAGGAGGGAAGCAACATGGAAGAGAGTTAAACTTTGTAACATGCCATAGACAGGTCGTGCATCACTGTCATTATCACAGGGCAGGCTCCAGCAGCCCCCTGTACAGCCTTAGACACAGGAAGCAAGCGAGGCTGGGAAAAATCAGGTGCTGCTAAGCATACTGGAGACCTCTCTCCCTGCCTCCCTTTGGAGGTCACAGAACAAGATGGTGTCTATCCTCTAGCCAAGCCAAGGAGCAAGAACAGGCTGCAGGAAACAGGCGGACCCAGGGAAGAGAGAAGTGAGCAGGGTGCTGGGAGACGACAGACCACAGGCATGGCCCACCTGGACTTGTAATTCTGGGGGTCAAGGGAGAAAGAAGCCACCATGAGAGGGGTGCTCAAGGAGGCTTCCCAGAGGACTGTGCAGCAGAGCCAGGAAGTGGGCAGCCACTGCTGGGAGTTACAGGGGAGGGAGGGGGTGTCTTAGAAGACCTGAGATTATGTCCACCAAAGGAAGAGCGAAGTTTTCTGGTCTGATTTTGTTTTGTATTGTTTGCTTAAGACAGGGCCTTGCTACATAGCCCTGAATAGCCTAGCACACGCAGTCCAGGTTGGCCTCAAGCTTATAGAATCCTGTCTTTGCCTCCCAAGTGTGAGAATTACAGGTGTATGCCACCACATCCGGAACAGCCACCTTCTCTAATTGTCATAAAGCATAGGAAAGTCTAGCAGAGACCTGGGCCCATCACAAAACAACAGTTAACCCCACCCCACATACCACAACATTACTGAAGGGGGAACATCTCTCCCCACAGGTACGAGGATGAGATCGCCAAGCGCACAGACCTGGAGTTCACCTTCGTCCAGCTGAAGAAGGTAACTACTCAATGCCTAGGGCCCTCCATCATGGCCCTCTGCCATGATCCTCTGCCCTTGTCTCCAGCATTGTCCCACTTTCCTTGATACCTAAGCAAAGCTCTCAGGTACCTGGGCTGCAGGACCAATAGACAGAGAGAGGGGCAGGCCCAGGCTCAGAGGCAGATTTCCTCTGGGTACCATCTCCCTCCACAAAAGCTATCCCACCCAACTCCTGCCCTGAGCCCTGGCTTTTTTAATCTCCATCTCTCACCTCCACTCCCAACTCCAGGACCTGGATGCCGAGTGTCTTCGACGAACTGAACTGGAAACCAAGCTGAAAGGCCTGCAGAGCTTCGTAGAGCTGATGAGAACTGTCTATGAGCAGGTGAGAGAACAAGGTCCTCATGGAGCCAAGTGCTCGCTGCTTCCGGGGCAAGGGATGCAATGGGAGGAATGTTTAGCACTCACTACTTCCAGCCAGTGACATCACACCTTCTCAAGTGCCCTCCTCTCTGAGTGTCAAGGACCCACACATTTCATGACACAGGGGCGGAGTTCCCGAAGTCACTCTCTTTGAGGGAACCATCGTCATGTTTGCTGGAATGCTGGCAAACAGAGACCAAAGGCACTGGTAGGGATCAGTACTGTGGGCCTTGAATACGCATCCTACTTGGACTGAGCCCCCTTTAGGACCTGTAGTCCAACCCATAGTACTACTTCTAGCCCTTATGGGCATGCGTTTTTACCCTCTCCCACTCTTGGCCAAGACGGGGAAGACTCAGGATGGGCTTCAGCACAATCTAAAATGATATGGCAAATGAGACAGAGAAGCTTCCAGAACGTATCCCCATCTATCTCCTAGGTCCTCAGCTGAGCCTGGGGAACAGTGGCCCAGCAAGGACCCGGCTCTTTGGGAACACATACCCTCCTGGGCATCCTACCATGGCCTCTCACTCTCTCTCCATATCACCTGTCTCAGGAGTGGGGGGTACAGGGTGATCTTACACAAGTGTCTACAGTCTAGCAAGGAACAGAGAGAGCCATTGCTGGGGTGGAGGGGCTCTAAAGCCTGCATGCTGCCAACAACTGGTACAAGCCACAGCAATGAAGCCAAGGTTGGTGCAGGGTCAGCCACTGCCACAGGCTAAGCAGACTTCTGCCACGCAGACTTCTGAGCACAGCTACCCAGCTTGCTAGGGGAGACCTCCAACAGGCTCTGCAACCCAGGACCCCTATGGGACCGACAGCCATGTGTAGCCCCGGGATGGAGCAGAGCAGAGAAGCCCCACCCTTGGGAACAGTAAGAAGGCAAAGTCACAGCTCACCTCACCAGCAGCACAGAAAAGCACTCTGCCTAGCATAGTCCTCCATAACCAGACCACACCCTGTGGGCTGCCCGAGGCTCCATGCTTACAGATAGCTTGCTCCGCCCAAGCTCCCTTTGGCTTGGTGTGGGCCAGTGCTTCAGAACCTAGTTCCACAATGCCAAGCAAACTCAGAGCTCTAAGCCAAGGTAGAGGCCCTGCAGCTGAGACCCAGGCAGAAGGAGGCTGGCCGTAACCAACAGACCCATGCATTGCCAGAGATACGCCCAAGAGACTTTCTGGCCCTTTCCCAATAGCCGGGCCTGTGAACTCCACACAGATGGAGCCACAGCTCTTGGTCCCTGCTCTGATTCCTCCTTTTTATCATTTCTGTCATGTTGGCCGAGCTGTATCACCTCTGTGTGCCTCCTTTCCCAAATCTGTAAGTCAAGGAGAAGAACAGGAGCAGCCTGGCATGGGTATGGTGTGAACTAACCCATTCAAGTGTTCACTCTATACCTACTAAGTGCAGATTTATGTCACCTCCTAAATGAGACAAGTTTCTCCTCTGAGGAGGGCACAACTCAGCTAATAAGCCAGCAAGCACATCTGAACAAGGCCACTCCAGAGGGTGAGAGGCTCACAGAGACAAAGAGATGCATGGTTTCATCAAGCTAAAGAGCAAAGGGGAGCCTCAGAGGCATGGCTAGGGATCTGAGGGTACAAGCAAGCTGAATCTAAGAGAGGAACAGTCTAGCCCAACGGGAAGGCTGTACAAAGTTCCACAGCAGGGGAGTGAATGGGGCAGGCTGGGAGTCGCAGGCCAGTGACAGCCAGCAGACTTGGCACACACAGGGCCTGGGCTCTGAGACAGATGGGCACAGTCAGTGCTGTGGAGTCCCTTGACTTCTGTCTTAGTCACTGTGTTCTACTGCTGTGACCAAGGAATTCATAAAAGAAAGCATTTAACTAGAGGTTTGCTTACAGTTTCAGAAGTTAGTTCATTACCATGATGCGGGGAACAGGGAGGCATGGCAGCAGGCATGGTACCAGAGAAGTAGCTGAGAGTTTTACATCCTGATCTTCAAGCAGAGAGAGAGAACTGGACCTGGTCTGGGCTTTTGAAATCTCAAAATCCACCTCCAGTAACCTAACTGGATATACTTCCTCCGACAAGGCCACACCTCCTAATCCTTCTCAAATAATGCTACTCCCCATGACTAAGCACTCAAATATATGAGCCTATGGGGGCCATTCTTATTCAAAGTACCACAGCATCCTTGATCATCACTTGCAAGACTCCTACAGATACCCAAATCATCTGATGCTCAAGTCTCTCACATAAAGTTGCACATACATTGTTTGCATGTGACCTGGGCACCTCCTCCCCTGAATTGTAAAGGTCCTTACACTACCAAATACAGTGTAAATAGCAGTTCTCCATCATATTGTTTTAGGGACCAATGGCCAGGGAAGCAGCCTGCACATGTTCAATAGAGAGGCAATTTTACCCCATCTGTGTTTGGCTGAATCCTCTGAGAAACAGGTGACCACAGAGGGGAACTGTACATGGTTGCTACCACCTTTCTGAGCAACAAGGTATCCCTTCAGTTGGGCACTGAGGTGTGGGCCTTATGATCCACTCCATCCATATACCTCTGTACCCTGAGAAGACAACATTGACCCTTGGCCAAAAAAAGATGCCAATGAGCCCCCAAGCCATTATTGCCTGAGGGAAATAAAATCACATGTGGGTGCTTTCTTGAAGCCATGTCTAAAATAATATGCTGGGCTGGACTATAGCTTTTTGGTAGAGTGTTTCCCCGGCATCAGGAGACCTTAGACTTGACCTCTAGCACTGCCCTCCCCAAAAAAGGAGATAAAATTATTTTAATAACATATTTCCCTTAACCCTATATATACAAAACATGAGTAGTTTGCTTGGTAATCAATATAAATATTAGTGGACTGTTTTACTTTTTTTTTTTTCTCTTACTAAATGCTCAGAGTCAGGCATGACAGGGCAATACTCAGAAGAGAGAGGCAGAAGGAATAAAGGTTCAAGGCCCTCCTCTACATGGTGGCTTCCAGGCCAGAGAGGGTGCAAGAGGCCCACCTCAACAACAAAAAGAAACAAGACACTCACTTAAAAAGTTTAAAGTCTGGAGCACATTTTACACTCACAGTGGTTCGTCTCAGGCAGATGAATTCCTTCCCACATGTTCCAAGGCCACTGATAATGAGTGGCCTCCTACCTGGACAGAGCAGGCCTGAGCAAAGGGAGATACAGACCACAGCTCCCTCTCATGACACGGAAGCACAGTGGATTGTGGGTAGCCCCCGGAAGGCTGAATACTTGGGTTTCAACTTTGGATCTGATCAGAAAAGCCTTGAGATATAGATCTACATCCCATCAATGTCCCAGTGAAAAGGGAGCCATCCCCTCTCTCCAGCACCAGGGAATGGATAGCAAGAGGTCTACAAGGCCCTTCCCAGATGGCTGGATGATTCCCCCTGGCTAGATCTGCGGTATGCATGGGACCCACATGCATCCAGCAAGAATACTGCCTGCCACACCCAGAAGCCCTGGTTCCAGGGAGATTAGAGCAGAATGTTCATGAAAACTCCGTGGATTTGGATAATAATAAAGTGAGTACAGGTTTTAGGACAGCTCAGATTTAACATCTGGCTTGGTATATAGGAACCGTAGCAGGCTGCTTCAATCTCTTCATGCCTCAGCCTCCCCATTTATAAAATTGAAGAAGATAAATACTGCACTGTGTTGGTGTGTGTGTGTGTGTGTGTGTGTGTGTGTGTGTGTGTGTGTGTGTGTGTGATTATGGAGGTCAGATGATAACCCTAGGAGAAGCCTCACCTTTCTCCTTGTTGAGACAGTCTCTCTTTGTTGTTCAAAGCTGAGTATGATGGTCTAGCTGGCCCTCCATCTTCCAGGGACACTTTTGTCTGTGTCTCCCATCTCCCATCCCTTAGGAGCAGGGGGATGGAAGCTAAGGTGCTCAGCTTTCCATGGGCTCTAGGGATTCGAACTCAGGTCCTCACATTTGCCTAGCAAGTGCGTTACTCACTTAGCCACCTCCCCAGCCCGGAAATTATTTCTTAATAGATCCTAAAGCACTTAGAATAATGTCTGCCATGGAGTAAACATATAAAAAGCATTAACTGTTCCTAGCTCTGGCCTTGCACCCACTTCACAGACAGAGGCTCGGGTGGGTTTGAAAACCTGATCAGAGTTATCCAATGACTCAGTGGTGGAGGCATTCAGAATACAGAGCAGTTTTACCAAGCAACACTCAGCTTCCCCAGGAAAGCCACTGTCTACTCACTGCCCCCATGTACACACAGCAGTCTCCTCCAACTCCAGCTCCCTAGGGAAACTCTAAACTGTACTATGGTGCAATTCTCACCAACTTGGGGTGTCAGGGGCCCACCCCAAGGTGGCACCTCACCACACAAGTGAGCATTGTTATACCCTCCTTCCCGGAGGGGCCAGCATGTCTGGACAGGCACGCAGCTGTTCTGAACATCACTTCCTGCTGTTTATCTAACTCCCGCCTTCACCTGCTTCTTTTCAGAAAGGGTCTGAGGTGGCGCATTAGTGTTGGCTATCCCTTGTCCCCAACAGGGAAGACTGGTCCTTTGTAGCATCTCCTGGCCATGCTCTGGACTTTCCTGGGCCAGATGCCAAGTCAGGCCTGGGCTGGATGGTGTGGGGCTAAATCCATGATCCTTACTCACTGATCTCCACAGCCTGCCCACCAGGGGATCCCCAGAATCACATTTCTGAAGCTGTCCCAGCAGGTGCCCATTTACATGCTGGTGTGATGGTGGGTCTGCGGTGACCACTGGCCTGATTCCAGTCAAGGCTTCAGTCTGCCTTTGCCCAGAGACTTATATTCAGTTCATCTGAAGATCAATCAAAGATACCCACGGGTACTAAGCCCTGAGCTTGGTCCTGCCAGCTCAAGAGGGGCCTCCAGAATGCTTGCGGCACTCAAGCTTCCTTTTCTAGAAGGTGCTAATGCGCAAGCTTGCAGGCAAAGGCACCCCCACTGTCCATACAGTCCATCTGAATCTTTATGTTCACTAGGATACAAGCCACAGGGAAGAAGTTCCAGCCCCTGCCAGGGACAGAAACCACAGCCTCTCTAGGCATAAAGATGAGTGGGGGGCGGAGCAGGGGGTGTCCCAAATGTGGTGTACCAAGGTCAAGGTGAGTGGCCATGAGCAAACCAGCTGAACCAGGACCTAAGCAAGCCTCTAGATCCAAGTGCCAGCTTACAGGGAGCCAGGAACAAACTGAAGGGCGTGTTACACAGGCTGATGCACAGGATAAAATTCAGACCCTGAGGGACTCTGCATTCTCAATAAGAAAAATTGTAAGGAAAAAAAAAAACGGAGTAGACAACTAAAGACTTGTAGTGATACACGTCAGTTTCTGTCCACTCCTCCTGTTAGGATGCTGACTCTGGAGTTTTTTAAAGGGAACAAGGCTGTCAGCAGTGGGAGACACTGGCAGGAGAGAGTGGTGACCGACAGGAGAGACAGAGGTCTGTGGATGCCAGCAGAGGCAGTGGTCCAGGCTCTATACCCACAGAGTGTGCCACAGCAAAGTGAGCCACAGCCACAGCCACCTCTGCCTGGCTGCCTGCCTGCCCCTGTGGCCAGCTGACTCACCTCTCTGTGAGGAGTGCTGGAAGCCACACTCTGTTGTCACACTCACAGTTAGCTCCTCCTCCTCCCATCCCCAGGCCCCACAAAGCCTGGGTTGTTATTTAGCACCTCCAGAGGAAGCAGCCCAGGCTTGTGGCAACACTTTGCAGCCCCTGAGAGACCCCAGTTCCCACTTGTCTCTCTATCTAGCCCTATGCTTTCCCACGGGAAAGTCAGTTAGGACAGTAGAAGGAAGGCCTGGGGCTCCAAAGACAGCTAGACAGCTTAGTTCCTCGGGGCTCCCAGGGCAACAGGGAGCACAGGTGGTCAGGTAGAACTCGGCTCCCCAGTGATTGCCTCCGCCACCACCCATGATCAGGGAAGGATGAACTCCCAGGACTTGTGGCACAGGCCTGGAGTACAAGGAAGAGCTTTACTAATTCCAGTGAGTTCTGGGGACAAATGGCTGATAGCAAGTACCTCTGGGTCTGGAGCATCTTGAGCCCATTTTCCCAAGGATTCACCAGTCTCTAGCTCACCATGGCTAGCATCCTTCTCCATCCTCTCTGGTCCAATGTCTATTCAGCAAACATAGATGATGTGGGGGCCCACAGCTCAAAGAGACCCTCCTAGACCCTTGGGGCTCTCTATCCAATGGGGAGGCAGAGAGCAATAGACAGTGGAGGGCCCTGTCCCCTCCTCCACCTCAACACCAGCCAGGGCCCCCGGGCCTTTCCCACCAACCAGGAAGAGGGGTTCCAGCCTGAGTATGAAAGCCAGAGCCACCCCTGTCAGACAGACTTCCTGGGAAGTGGCAGCATGGAGCATAGTCTCCACCTCCTGAGGGGACAAAGGGACTGTGGGTGGCTGAGAGACCCTGAGTCCTCCCCCACCAGTCCTGAGCCTCCCACTTCTGTGCTGACAGGAGCTGAAAGACCTGACGGCCCAAGTGAAGGACGTGTCGGTGACCGTGGGCCTGGACAGCCGCTGCCACATCGACCTGAGTGGCATCGTGGAGGAGGTGAAGGCACAGTATGACGTCATCGCTGCTCGAAGCCTAGAGGAGGCTGAAGCCTATTCACGGAGCCAGGTCAGGGGCCGACCGTGCAGGGGGCAGGAAGGACCAGAAAGGAAGTGGCTGAGACCTTGTGGCTCTGGGCCCTGAGATTCTCTGAGGAGCAGTGGGGAGCATACACAGGGAGGATTGCAGCATTCAGTCCACAGGCAGCATGGGAAATGTGAGAGCCAGCTCCTGCAGGGCTCGGAGGGGGGGCAGCAGGGGGTGTGTGGGGTGCATGGTGTTCTCCTGGAGGGTCACAGGTTGCCATACCAGCCAAGTGTGGGCATAGCTTACCCAGGGCAGTCAGGAGGAAGACAACACCAGGGGAATATATGGGGCTGGAGAAGGAGGTGGGAATGGACTGTAGAGATGAGGCTGGGGGGATGCTGAGGGGGCTGCATCAGACTTCACCATCCCTCTTCCACACCCCTGCAGCTGGAGGAGCGAGCTGCCCGCTCAGCAGAGTTCGGGAGCTGCCTCCAGAGCAGCCGCTGTGAGATCGCAGACCTCAATGTGCGCATCCAGAAACTTCGGTCTCAGATCCTCTCCATCAAGAGCCATGTGAGAAAGCATCTGAAGGGCCCGTGGGGACTTAGGGAATAGAGACACTCACACCCAGTCACACTGAATACGCACACAAGACCTGGCCAAGTGGTCCTGAGCAGGTCTATTCTAGCCTCAATTTCATAACCTGCCAAGAAAGAGGAACATGGTCTGCTATGGTGGAACGTGTGGGTTCTGCACAGAAATGCCTTCTGTAAAACACCCAGAGCTACTGGGTTATCAGAAAGATCCCCACCATGCACAACCAGGCCCTCACCCTTGCCCAAGCCTAATCAATCATACAGAAAGGGAAGAATGAGGTCAAGTCTCAGCTTCCAACAGGGACTCCTTTGCGCGGCTTGTGGGTCTTCCCTACTCTTCAGGTCCAAGCGAGTCCCTCTAAGCACATTGCAACCCATCACCACACCTAGAAATGGTGTCGCTTAGCTACACAACACACACTCGGGCAGTGGCAGCCTCAGCCTGGGCCCACCCCTTCTCCTAACCACTGCCTCCTGCCTGCAGTGTCTGAAACTGGAGGAAAACATCAAGGTGGCTGAGGAGCAGGGTGAGCTGGCCTTCCAGGACGCCAAGGACAAGCTGGCCCAGCTGGAGGCTGCCCTGCAGAAGGCCAAACAGGACATGGCCTGGCAGCTGCGCAAGTACCAGGATCTCATGAACACCAAGCTGGCTCTAGATATCGAGATCGCCACCTACCACAAGCTGGTGGAAGGAGAAGAAAGCCGGTGAGGGGTGGGGTGAGAGCTGGGCAGTAACCTGGCACCCGACAGGCCTGCTGTCCAGCCTGACCTAGTCACCGACTGCTGGGACCTAGCTCTGCGTGGCTGCTAGTCCAGCCGGAAAGTGGGCTAATGATAAGTATGGCTCACCTGTGGGGAAGCCATATGAGTCGGACAAGTGAGATGGCTCAGTGCCTCCCAATCTGAGCTCTATCCCTGGCAACCACATGGTGGAAGGAGAGAACTAAGTCTCAAGTTGTCCTCAGACTTCCACACACATGTAATGGCACACACACACAATTTTTTTTTACAAGTTCAAGGTGGATATCCGTTTGTTTGTTTGTTTGTTTTTAAGTGCTCAGCTGTGTTCGCTATCTATGCACAGTGAAGAAGGGACTGTGGCCCCATGGAACCAACCTGGGAGGGGAGGTGGGAGGTGGGGAGTACAGGCACCCTGGCTTATCTAAAGTTCAGGTTTGGGTTTCAAACACCAAGCCTCTCCTTCCCTCACACCCTGGGGAGCCAAAAGTAGGACAGCCATGGGTCCTCGGCTCCCTAAGCCCTAGAAACTCCAGAGACAAGACAGGGCTCTAGAGACAAGGAGAGCGGGCTAGCCAAGGTCACACAACAGGACAACTGCAGGCCTGGGAATGACAGCCAGGAACCTCCCTGCACTTGGCAGAGCTCAGCCCACACTCCTAATGGGTTAAAATCCTAGGTTCCCTTCACATTCTACTGTGTCTTCCTCCCTCAGGATGGACCTGCCTTCTGCCACTGTGGTCAGCGCGGTACAATCCCGATGCAGGACCAGTAAGTCCCCCGAGACCCAGGACGGGGACATACGGGGTGGGGGGGGCCGTGGCCCCAAAGGCATCATGGGTGTGACTTCCAATCCTCCAGCCCCTTTCCTCCCCTACCCTTTGTGTCCCCTGTAGCTGCCTCCAAGTCTGGCCTCTCCAAGACCCCCTCCCGGAAGAAGAAGAACCGCAGAGGTCCCGTGATCAAAATCACCGAAATGTCAGAGAAGTACCACTCCCAGGAGTCAGAGGCTTCTGAGTAAGACGGCGACCCCACTGCAGCCGGAGGGACTTAAGCTAAACTTGAGAAAGTCGCCTGGAGTCTCCAGGATGGGAGGGGAGATGCTGAACTGAGGTGGGTTCCAGCTGAGGCTTCGTTTCTCCGGATGGTCAGTGAAGGCAAAGGGGCATCCCCAGCTCCGTTCCACATCAGCCTCTCACTCACCACTTCCAACCTCCTGGTCACAGGCTGTCCTGGCTGGTAAAGGGGAGCTTGGGGTCAGTCTCCTCCTCGGTCCTCTGAAACTTCTCTTCCTACACAGCTCTGACAAGGTGCTTGCCTCTTGCCCATCGCTTGCCCCGACCTTTCTGCCTCAGCCTTGCCTCGTGGCTGCCTCAGAGCCGAGGCTGCCGTCCTCACTCACTAGCCAGGCCGCAGCCTGGGGTGAAGGATGCACTGGATCTTGTCCCATACATGGAGTGCCTGGAGACTAGGGGCTGAGGACTCCTTGTTTTCCTGCCCTCCAGCTCCCCAGACACCTGACTGTATTGGGGGACAAGGGAAGGAAGGCCCGGTGTGTTAGGCAGAACCCTGAGTCTCGGAGAGGCTCAGGAGATCTCTGGGGACTAAGATGTCAGCCATAAGTAGGCTCCCAAGCTACTCTGGCCAAAACCAACACCCTAGGAGCAGAAGCCAGGGAAGACACCCTGACACCAGGCCTTGCCTTCACCTCCCAGCCGTTCTGGCTTGTGCCATCATCCTGTAGTCTGGGCTCTGCCTCCAGCCCAGGTCTCTCCAACCTTAACCCTTACCTTTGTTCCTAGGACCTCTGTTCTATCCCCAGGGCCAATGATCTAGCACATTCCACCCAGTGGGCCAACTCTGCCTAGTTTGCTCCCCTCGTCCCTTCTTCCAAGCTTACTCTCCCTGCCTCTGGTTGGCCATGGGGAAGGCTAAACCTGGGGAGATCTAGAAGATTCCTAGCCCTGAATTGGTCCAGGAAATCCCAATAAGGGCATTCAAAGGACTCAACCCAAGACAGCCATTCTGCACAAGGACATCCAGACTTGGCCAGAGATGCCCACATCCTACCCTTGGCTCTCAGCTCTGGGGCTTACAGGGCACAGCAGTGCCAGCCTCCTTCTCTCCTCCTTTCTTCCCCTCACACCCGTGTCCTGGCCCGTGCCTCACCTCCTCTCCTGGCTGTCTCCCATCCCTTCATCTCATTCTCCAAGACAAGGTGTTCAACAAGGCCCCTGGCCCGCCAAGCCTGCAGGGGATGCTAGTGGGTTAGCAGCTCTCCCAGGCCAAGGAACTCAGCGATATACTCAACTCTGAGCCCCCAAAGCGGATGCTCACTACTGCTTTCTCTCAGGCTGCTTACCGGTTCCCAAGGGAGCAAACCCCCAGTGGGGACATGAAATACAGAAAGTATATATTATTTTTTCATAACTTATGTGGCTTTTAACTTATTTCCTCCCTTCCTGTTTCTGCATGGTCAGCGCTGTGCGTACTATCAGGGTTTTAGAGAACTCATTCCAGCCACCTACTTGATTGGCTGACTTGGGCAAGGGGTGAATAAAGCATTATAATTCATCTATGGAGAAAGTTGCTGGGCATTGATTTTTGTTTGCTGGTTGCTTGGTTGCTTTGTTTTGTTTTATGTGTGTTGGCGGCAGGACATTATATAGGCCTATATAGCCAAGGATGCCCTTGACCTCTTGACTCTTCTGCCTCGGTCTTCCAAAGAGCCATAATTGCAGGTACATGTCACCATGCCTGGCTTGAGTATCTAATTTCATCTCTCTTCTTGGTCACATAGTCATCTCAGGCTGACTTTGGGGTGTGACAGACTCTCTAGCTGTAGGAAAGTGTTCCATCCAGGACCCAAACCGTAACTTCAAGCCAATGGGACATAGACTCAAAAGGTCCCCACCCTTTCTTGCTACCGGGAGACTCATCAAATGTGGATCCATGTACCCAGGGTCCACATGTCCAGGTACCATGTGGGCTGCCTCAGCAGACACAAATGGGGGATTACCCAGCTGGTGGCAGGGTTCCTGCTCCAGGACTTCTGCCTGACTGACCACAGAGTGGCCCAACCCAGAGGACACTTGGATGGAGCAGGCCCAATCCTACCAAGTCAAATTCTAGACCAACAAGTAAGGACTGAGGACCGTCCCCATGGCTCAGTGGGCAAACAGACTTGTGGTCCAGCCTCATGACCTGAATTCCATCTCCAGGACCTACACAGTAAAAGGAGAGAACCGACTCCCATAAATTGTCCTCTGGCCTCTACACGAATGCTATGGTCTATACATGCACACACCAAATAAGTAGATGTTCTAAGTGACTTTCTCCAAGCCCTGTGCTAAGAAACCTAGACTACTGTCCCCTCTCTCTCCTGTCAGGAGCCCACAGTCAGATTCTTGGGTAAGATGAAAACTTAAAATACCTAGACTTCTCTGCAACGTACAGAAGTGTCTCCTTTATGGGTCAGGGAAGGGGCAAGAACTAGCCTGCTGTGGCCCACCTGCTCCCTGGCTCACAAGACCTTGGACAAACTGAGCCTGTTTCCCTGTGAGTGACAGAGATTACACAGCTCTCCGCATTGCCTCACAGGTGTCTGGGGATCTGATGACAGAGTTGTGGTCACTCCTCTCAGGAATGCTACATCATCTTCAGCTGCCACATTCTGCCCTGTGACAGCTCAGCCAATGGGAAAAGTCGTTAGTGACATCACCATCGTTGGTAGGGTAGATATTAGGAGTTACAGATGACTAAGCCTGAGGCTCAAAGCCAGGCAAGGAGACCTCACAGACAAGATCTGCTCTCGGGACACGGGACAGATGAACAGAGAAGCCCCAAGTCCCCTCCAGAGAACTCTAGAGCTGAGGTGGTTCTTTTTCGGTTTTTCTGAATACTGGTCTGAATTTCCAAACATGAACAGGAATTTCATGCTCCAAGGTCCGGTGACATATTTATTCTCCTTCTACTTTCTCTGGGTTATTTTTCTCAGCTTCCAACTATGTGGACTGACCACTCTAATTTTCAATTTAACTCTTTGATGATCATTCATTTCCTAATAAATACCATTTTGGCTGGTTCCTGGAGTTCTCATTTGTAGCATCTTTATGATCCTAGAGTTAAAACAATTCCATTATTTGACTAATAAGTTCTTTAGAAATCTATGACATGTACCTGAGTCATCCATTTTTACAAGCATTTTTTTTTTTTTTTAACACAAACTCAGCTCGTGCCTGGCCCTGCTCCGGATGCACACAGGAGCATGTTAAGCTTCCCCAGCCTCTTCCTCTGTAGCCGCCACTCCTCAGACCTCGGCTAAGCAGGCCTGAGATGGCTACCTTGTACTCTTTGTCCCCAAATCGCTCTAAGCTTCTTGAGGGTAGACGCTGTGTCTCAGTCCGTCTCCAGGGCCTTCAATCCAGCAGAACTCTTGCAGTAAGTCACCATTTCGAGGAAGCACATGCCAGACTGCAGTGAAGCAAACCATCCTTCCCACAGCTGGACACTGTGCGCAAAGCCAGCAGGAATCTTGATAAGGGCAAGGACGGGCACTCCCTCAAGGTCTGGGTCTGTCTGTGCCTTGTGCAGTCTGAGCCTGTAGTCACCTCTAGAGATTTAATGCTAGGAAGTGTTCCCAGCCAGGTTTGCACCCATTCTGTTGTGGCCCTAGAGCCACATAAAATAGGGAGGTTGGCAGGCAGGGGTGTTGTGGGGTGGGGTGGTGACCTCAGGAAGATGCAGCTGTCCATAGTCATCCAGAAGTAACCCCTAATAAATCCATTTTACTCATCAAAATGGGTTTGAATGAGTCATCCCTTGGGCTATTGGTGCCATCCTAGTTTGGGGGCAGATATTCATTTTATTCTCCCCCAAAGAAATCACATAATAAGAGATCTCCAATCAATGTAGAATGAGTGAAAAGGGGACTGAATGACCCCCTCCCCAGCCACCATCTCCAAGGCCCAAAGTTGGTGGAGGCTGGGTCTGCCAAGTCTACTCTTAAGTGCCCAGAACTCAGGCAATGCCTTGGCATAAAAGGCTGTGGTCAGTGCCGGGTGGAAAGGGGTGATTTCCCTGTACAAGCAAACGAATTTTCCTACCCTTTCCAGCTAACAGTCCTCTAAAGGACGCAGTATGCCCTACCCCTCGGATGAGCCTCTGTCCTCTCAGAAGTTGGCCAAAAGCACTGGCCTTCCTTGGCTATGACAAAACTGAGCCCTGACCTGGGTGTGCCTCATTCTTCTCCGTCAGATGAGGTCTGGAAATAACCAGCACCATAGCTTCAGAAGGCGCCAACAGGGAAGAGGAAGCATTTTGGCTACCTAGAACCATTTTTTTTTAAGGTTTTTTTTTGTTGTTGTTGTTTTTTACCAGCGGACTGAATGTCATAGGAACAGAAAAAGATAGTCAACTCCAGCAGCTGGCAAGGTAGACAAGGACACAAAATGTGGGTGGAGTTGAACAGGTTCCCACAAGCTGAGTCCTCGGGTCACATGAAAGATTAGAGTGCAAAGGCTGTGCTTCGTGCCTGGGAATCAGTGTCCCCCTCATCTCCAGAGGAAGTGTCAGCCAATGAGACCTCATCTGGAGCCCAGGCAGGCCCTGTGGGACAGCCTTCTCTCACGCTGCTTCTCCTGGCCAGTGCAGGTCTAAGGGAAACGCATAAGAAGAAGTTCTGTCCTTACGTTTGGGGGGCTCTGGCCCTAGTGAAGGAGAGCCCCACAGAAACAGAAGAGACAAGATGCCTCACTGACATTCCCCTCACACTGGAGCCTGCAATGCATCTGGGAAGTCTGTCTCAGAGGGTTTCCTGGAAGAGGGAAGCCAAGTCCAAAGAGGGGTATTAGAGACAGGAAAGACGATAGAAATGGAATGAACTTGCTCAACCCAGACAGCCCGTCACTAGGCAGGGTTTTTGGAAATTAACTAAGAACAAGGAACACTGAGATGCTGTACCATGCGGTGGTCCCCGAAACAACCACCAGGATACAGGCCAAGAACACAGACTGCATGTCACTCAGTCCTACAGCCTAGTGTCCACTGGGGAGAACAGCATGCTATTGGCACTTGCCAAATTCTGGAAGAATGGACAGAAAATGGTGATAACAAGGGACCGTAGCTCCTGGGAGATGCAGAGAGAGCCATCATCGGGTATGTTTAGTGAGGAGGAAAGAGAGGAAGAAGGTAAATGGGATCCTTGTCTTCGGGGGCTCCAGCCTGGAACAGAGAGGCCAGGGTCCATGGCACAGCCACTGTGGGCCAAGTCCTCTCTATCACAGTTGCTTTGTGGGGCCTCAGCATAGTCATGTTCCTGAATTTTGATGACACCAAAGGTCGAGTGCCCAGCACAGGTGGCTGGGGCCAGGGGTCGGGGGGAGCTAAAGATCCCTCTGCCATCCATCTGTGTTCTTACCTGGGGCCTTTGGCTATTCTAGGAACCACACTAACACAGCAGGTTGACAGGGGGGATCCTGGAGGCTTCATGAATCCCTCTGAGACCAGTGGGAAGAGGGAGCAAGGGGGAGATGAGGGCTGTGGGTACCCTGTTCATTCTGACCCATTGCAGCATCTGTGCCTATAAGAGTCACCATCTTCTTCTGGTCCAGGAACATTCTCACAGGAGTTTCCATTGAGTACAGACAAGAAAGGGTCCTTCACAAAACCCCTTCGTAAGTTTGAAATAGTCAGGCATGGTGTCTTTAACATATCAGTCGGCCCCATGAGATCAGTTACCCGACTCCCCTGGGCAGCACACCCTTCCCAAGGAGACCACACCAGTAGTCCCTGGGACTAGGATGTGCAGAGCATGTCCTGGCACTGGATGGATGGTTTGGGGCCTTCTCTGAGAGCGGAACTACAATTGCATAATTGATTTGTTGTGCAGCTTTTAAAAGCTGAGACATGAGGGATGTAGAGACAGCTCAGCGATTAAGAGCACTGGCTGCTCTTCCAGGGGACCCAGGTTGGATCCCCAGCACCCACATGGTGGCTCACAACTGTTTTTAATTCCAGTTCCAGGGGAATATGATGTACCCTCTAGCCTCTATGATGCACAGACACACATGCAGGCAACACACCCATACACATAAAGTTGAATCCTTTTTTTTAAGTTGATGCATCAGAAAAGAATTTAGCATGGTGCCTAGCACACAATAGTTGCTTAATAATGCAGCTAACAACAAGCACAAGCTTTTACCAGCTTCCCCTGAATCCCCGCTATAGAGGAGATGGGTGTTCTATCTGGCCCCAGTGGCCACACGGTAGGAGTGTTTGAGCCCTATCTGTTCATCCTTGGAGATGTGTGTAGAGGAAGCTGAGGGCCAAAGTGACCCAGCCCTTCCTCTTTCCTCTGGAGCTGACACCCAGGCTGCTTTCCAGTAAGAAAAGGTTGGCCCCGCCTAGACAGCCAGTGCCGCAGCCACCACTGCCCTCTCCTGGCAGAGGTAAGACCAACATGTGCCTGGAGCCTGTAGGGGAAAAAAAGTGGGGGGTGGAGGGGTGGGAGGGGCAGGAGAACAGCTAGGGATGTGTCTGGAAGAGCTAAACGCCAGCCTCCCTCCCAACACCATCTACTGAGGGGCCACCATGAGCCCAGGCCTTACACCTGGAACTCTCCCCCTCCCCCTGCCCTGTACGTACATCTGCTTCCTCAGTGTCAGGTCTAGGGCAAAATCACCTCCCCATAGACACTCCCTCCAGGAAACCTAACCCTCCTCCCACTTGGCTGCTCCCTTTTCATCTCTGGGTTGCACACCCAGCACACAGCACAGCCTCTCTCGTCCTTTAGTTAGTATCCAAACAAAATAAGAGACCACGCAAGACTGGATTTGATGCCCAGTCCACAGGAGAGGATTCACATCTGGTATTGCAAATCCGGTCCAAAGCCTGTGGCTGAAGAGCCATAGGCCCTCGTGGGCAAACTACAGCTATTGGTTTGCTAAATGGACGTGATGTTCCCAAAACATGGCCTTCTAAAGAACCCTTCCATGCACGTAGAAGAGTCAGGGAAGCTTCTTTGTGCAGTGGTCAGCGGTGACCAAATCTATAGCTTCGTTCCTGGTCAATAGAGAGCACAAATGACTATAGAAAGGACATCTGTATCACTCCTTCCAAAACTCAGGGACCATCTCATAAAATAGGAGTAGAAGGAATGTAGGACCCTGGGGAAGGTGCTGACCTCTTGGCATGATGTGGTCATGAACTCACACCAGCTGTGACTTGCACATGACCAGCAAAGGACTGGGTCCCTCAAGAGCCTGTCATGAAAGCCAGGCATGGCAGCATACTCCCTTGATCTCAGTACTCAAGAGGCAGAGGCAGACAGATCTCTTTGTGTTTGAGGCCAGCCTAGTATACATAGTGTGTTCCAGGCCAGCCAAGGCTACTTAGTGAAACCCTGTCAAAAAAAAAAAAAAAGGATCCTGTCACAGAAAGGGGATGAGACAGCAGAGTCTCCTCTCTCCCAGAGGATTTATACTAACAGTTGATGAGGGAGATGCATTTTCTGCAGAGGTGAAGCCACACTGGTAAGGTGGCCATGTTCCTATAAACAAACTGTCACCCATGAAACCCATCAGGTCACCAAAAGAAGAAAAGGCTTGAAAGTGGACGGGGAGCTTCCTGAGAAGAAAAGTGTGGTCAACGGGAGGTAGAGAATAAGAGCGTAGAGGGCAATGATACAATCAAAATCAACACGCGTGAGAAAGTAATTAAACCCATTGTTGAGTACAGCTAATGCGGAGATTTCCAACAGTGAGATGTGGTTTGGGAACTGGTGGAGGGCATATTGGGGAGTGGGGGGGGTGAGCACCTGTCACTTTCTGGGAACTAGGAAGCCCAGGAAAGAAGGTCCACCCTAGAACTGAAGGAGGAGGACTCAATGGAACCCAGGAGCAGGGAGAGACCATGGTGCCACTTTCTGGACTTGAGGGCAGGGGTCTAGACAGAGCCTCTGCTCAGACGTAAAAGCTCAGCCCTCCTCTGCTGGCTTCCTTCCATTCTTTAAGTTCTCAGCGTGTCTGCTAAGATATGTGAGTCTGGTGGCTGTCACAATAGCCACTCGACTTCTGCCCTAAGAAAGCAAACAGAGCCAGGATACAGACGTCCCCAACTCCTAGGCCATATGTGCGTTGCTCTGCTGAGGGTCACCCTGAGGCAGAAGCAGGAGACCTTGCCTTACCAGTGCACCCTCCTCCTTGTCACGGGGATTCAGCTCAGTCTGCCTCATCAGAGAGACTGGCAAGTCAGTCACTCTCACCCCCATAGAGCTTACCCAGGGCCCCAAATCACCAACTCACAGCCCTCTCAGAGCAGGAAGGTCTGTACACACACACACACACACACACACACACACACACACACACACACACACACACACACACACACACACACACACACACACACACACACACACACACACACACACACACACACACACACACACACACACACACACGGGGGTGGGGTTGGGGGAGCATGACCCTGCACTTGAGTCCTGCCCTCTATTGCCAGCCTGCGCGGCTGTACCCACAATCTGTGGGCTGTGAGCGCCCCCTGCTGACAATTGTACCATCTGCACCAGCACAATAGGCGGAACCCATATTTGCTGCCTAGGGACTGGGTCACTATCTCAGGCCTTCTCCCTTCTGTGAGCCACAGTGGAGGCTCTGCACCATTTGGGGTCCCCTTCTCCCATCCAGTCCCCCTAGGACATAGGAGGATTGTCTGGCAGAGCCCACAGGTGTCCTGACCCTGGGTCCCCTTGCAGGGTCACTGGAGGATTGTCTCGGGTTCTGGAGGCTGGGCCCCAAAAGAGAGGTAGAGAAGGCAGGTTCAGGGCTTCTTGGTGGAATCCACAATGGATCTCTGCCCCTGGATAGAGGTTGAGAAACCCCACTTCTCCTATCCCTTTATCCCTCTCATCTGCCCTTCCTTACCCAACCCCATTCCTACCAAGCTGCTTATCCGTGAGAGCACATCCCGTGTGGCACCAGCCTGGTAGCCTTGGCATGAAAACATGTTAACATTCCACTTGTTACATAGCCAAAGAAGGGAGAGAGGGTACGTGGGCTGACAAGGATGTCAACACTTTGAGAGAACCACGTGGCACAGATACACATGTCACACACTTGCACTAATGAATGCAGGTCTGCATTGCACACATGTTCTTACACATGGATACACATGCATATGCAAACACACACATCTGGACTCTATGGGTCATGGAAGTGTACACATCTTATGGAGGCTCCTTACAGACACAGACCACCAACAAGGCACCCATCTCCCATCTCGATGACATGTGCACACATGCCTTGGTCACTGCTCACATGCATACACACCAAAAGCACTGGGGCGAAATGACTCTAACCATGAGGCAGACCTCAGTGTGAAGCCTGAGTTGGCCTAACTATCCTTGACCTGTGCTCTGGGGTCCCGTCATTTTCAGAGCCTCAGTTTCCCCACCTGTAAGAGTGTGTACCCCAGGGTTCCTGGATGTCAGGGCTAAAGGAGATAATGCATGTGGGAGGCCAGCCACAGAGCAAGTGTTCCATGGTGTCAGCTGACAGAACACACGCCAGGGCCGTGTGCGACAGGGGTTGGAAAGGATCGTGAAAGGTCCCCATCTATGATGTGAAACACTGTGGTCTCAGCACAGGCATGCACATGAACAGGAGCACGCACACACTCAGGGAGCACTTGTGTGTTTCTACTGTTTACCGAGGCTGCTTAGCTACGGCTGAGCCTGGTGGAGCTGAACCCTCCACTGCCTGTCAGGACAAGGCCTGGCTGGATTCCTGCATTCCTGCTGCCTTCCACTTCCTCTTGGTCGCAGACACTGGGTGCAAACTAAACAGCCTAGGGACCATTTAACCTCTGGGCTACAAAAGCTTTACTTTGGTATTTTGGGTGGCTTTTCCTGAGACTTGGGGAGCCCGCTCCCCTACTCCATGTCTGCACAAGACATAGCCCTGGCAAGGCAGGTAACCTCTGGGGTCCTGTCCACAATGCCCTCCCCACTCCCTATTGGAAGGAGTCTCTCCCTGGGACTCTTAAATCCCCTGACAAAACCTCCTCCCACTGGACCATCCCCAGGGAAAGGAATTCTATGTCCTGTGTCGAGGGGAAAGAGCCATGATTCATGCACTAACAAAGTCTCAAGGCCATCAGGCCAGCCATGAGGCCCACAAGGTTTCAGGGCCACCCTTGGATGCTTATACTTCACTCACAACGCTCCCAAGCCACAAGGCTCCACGGGGACCGTCTCCTGATACTCTGACAGGCAGCGACAGGAACTGACGCCATGTCTAGCAGGCATGCCCTTTTGTTTGTCCTCTGAGATAAACTGGCCACAGTGTGGCCAATGTCACCCTAGTTGGGCCCATCCCCTTCCATCTCCCTCTAAAAAACGGTCAGGGCCACCTCACCTTAACTTTGGGGCACAGGCCTCCTCCAGGAGGTGACATCCCAGAACCATGAATGTAACCTGTGACCTCATCTTAAAAGAGGATCTGAAGGCCAGGCTGAGAAAGCGCCTTGCTCCACTCAGCCCACAGCTCACTGGCCTGCAGAAGGGCCTCTGACTGCCCCCCTTTGGCAGGCAGAATGGACCATTGCCTTGGAGCTTTGTCCAGTACACTGCCCAGCTGGTGGGGAGAAGGGAGGGAGAGGAAGGCCATGTACCCTAAACCCATGGAGCTCCCTCTGCTGGGAGGAGCAGCTGCAGACAGCCTCTCCCCTGGCCCAGCCTGAGGAATGACAGGGTCCCTTCTGAAACTTCCCAGCAGGTCAGCGGATTACTGTCGCAGCCAGGTGTGGACCTGGCAATGATGGTGTGGAATACACCTACACCTGCCTACCAGTCAGTGTGAGACAGATGGGAAAGAGCACTGGACTGGGATCTAGTTCAGCAGCCTTAGTCCAGTTATGCTCCTGCCACTAGCGAGGAATTCCAGCCTCAGTTTACCCAGCTGTCAAATGGAGACAGGTTTTGCGCTCCCCTCCTGCCCCGCCACACTTAGCAGCCAGCAATCGCTCTTGAGTTTGAGTCTCTTCCCTCTGCATGGCAAGGGCAGGACAGCCAGGGATGACAGTGAGCACTCTCCAGGCCCCTCTACCCTGCTCTCAGCTTCCCTTTAGGGCCAACCAGATAGGAGAGGCCCCGTGGCTTGCCAGCACAGACCAAGGCTGTTTCAGTGCAGAACCCACTCTCCACCACAGCTTGAGAACCACAGCCCACGGAAGGAAGGAGGGTTGACACTAAGAAAGGACCCTTTGTAAGGAGCTGAGCATTGGGGTTAGCTGGTAGTCTGATGGGGGAGGCAAGCACAGACAAGCTTTCTCTACTGGTCAGCACAACAACACGGCCAGGATCATCACCCTCTCAACAGGGGGAAACTAAGGCAGGACATGTGGGAAGCTTCTGAAGCAGTAAGGACCAGGTGTGGCTCCTCGCTAAGATTCCTTCCCATAGAGAAGCCCCCACCTCAGGCGGTGAGCACGAGACCCTGACAGGGTTGGGGTGCCACGCCCCAGGTACCCCGTGGGGGCGGAGCAGAGGGCAGGTTGTGGGGCGGGGCTGGCAGCCTCAGTTCCCCCAGACACCTGGTGTCCGCCCGCCCGCAGCTGGCGTGCCTGGGCAGGGAGGCTGTTCAGGGCGGCCCAGACAGGACAGGACGGGACGGGACAGGACAGGACGCGACGCGGGCGGCGCCGCCACATCTGAGCATTCCAGGGCGCTGCGCCCGGGGGCCCAGGAAGGAGCCTCCCAAAGCGGAGATAGAACCGGCCCCTGCCGGCAACTGCGCGCTGCTGCAGGCCTGGGAGACCCTCTGTATCCCAGCCCCAGGGAGCCTCCCAGGGTCCCACCACCCTCATCAGACTCTTCCTGCTGGGTGGGAGCCGGGGAGGGGTTCTGGAGAAGGAGGAAGCCAGGGACTGACAGAGGCGTTCGTTCGTTGACCTCTGCCCCCAGATCATACCAGCCCGACGTCTGCACTGCCTCACTGCGGTTGCCCAGGAGGCGGCCAGTACTGACCCCTGATCCTCACTCCCTTCAAGCCCACTGATCAGGCTACCCGAATGCTGCTCCTCCTCCCACACACAGCCCCAACAGGTCTTCCCCACAGGTCCCTTGGGCCCTTGCCCTAAAGCCTCCAACACTTCTCACTAAAGGGGGGGGGGGGGGCGGGCAAACTTGCTGCTGGGAACGAACATAGGACTTTGTAAACTTTCACACATGTATGGGCCAGCACCTCAGCCCTGGCTCTCCCCTGCCTCCCACTCACACAGGTCTACATATTCTCCCGTGTGTGTGCATGGGTACACGCACCCACACACACATACACCCTTGGCACTTCCCGGTCCAATGGCCTTGTTCCTCGTGGATTTCTTTTCTGGCCCCTGACAACTGTGCTTCCGAACACTGAGCAGTCTAGGTCAGCAAAATGTCACAGCAGATATCCCAGAGCCCTTGGTGGAAGGAAAGAACCAACTCCCCAAAATTATCCTATGATCTCCACATGTGAATGTGTGCACACACACACACACACACACACAAATAATAATAATAATAGTTAAAATAAACATCTTTTAATTTTTTTAAAGGAGGGGCTAAAGAGATGCCTCAGTGGTTAAAAACATGTTACTCTTACAGCAGACCCATGTTTGGCTCCCAGCACTCACACAGTGGCTCACAATTATCTGTAACTCCAGTTCCAGGGGACCCATGCCTTCTTTTGACTTCCATGGGCACCAGTTACACACGATGCATGTACATACTGCAGGTAAATCGTACATACACATAAACTAAATCATTTTTAAGTCACTCTGCTAGTCCTTGGCAAAAGCTTCTCCTCTGTCAATCCTGTGCACCGTGCTCGGGGCAAGAGATGGAGAACAGATGCCCCTTGGACAACAGACGCAGAGTAACACGGATCCTAGTGCCAGGCACAGGGCACTGCTGTGTGACCCAGGGCAGCGTGTGTCAGCGTGCATCTGTCTCTGCCCCTAACCAGATGTGGCTGACAGGATGCCGTTGCCAAGCACCATGTCAGACATACTTGTCTAGGACTTGGGATGAACCTAGACTTTTTCAGTTCACACATGCACCCACCTTCCACTGTGTTTGTGTACAGTGAGTACTCACTAACTGTAGGAACTGATCATTGTTCACAGGCTGTCGACAGCTATGACCTGCTCTCAATCCTCTTCTGAACCCAGACCCTAAGAGAAGCCATACCATCTACCTTTCATGTCTTGGTACTCTTGGCTTCTAGAACCTTCTAAGTGTACCTTGTGCAGGCCCCAAAAAGCCTCATTAATGACCTGGAGGAGTTGGCAACCTGTGGACACACCGTGAGTTCTCCTTCTAATTCTCCAAGGCCTATAGGAGCCTATAGGCCAGGAAAGAAAGGCAGGCCAAGCTCATATGTGGCCGGGTGCCCCATTTACAAGAGTGTGACCCAGAAGTCCCAGTGGTTTGCAGCTACAGGGTCTGCTTTGGAATGTAGAAGTTCAGAAAGAGTCAACTGGTCATGAGTGTTAGTGTATGTATGAAAGGCTACAGGGTCAGAAGGCTGGAGATTGGGAAATGAATGGAGCCCACACCAGGCCACCACGGCTTTGCTCATACATCAGGCCTCCCGCCAAAGTGGCCATGATGAGGAAGTGAGCTCCCAGTAGTGGGGACCACTCGAGCTTTTAACAGATGTGTATTGAGTATCAGTTAGTGTTAGGCACTGGGCATCAGGCTAGCAGGAGATACAGATGGGATGCTCAGTGTCAATAGAGATGCTGAGTTCAGACCAGAGTGTGGGCAGCAGGCAGCCATGAGGGCAGAAAGCTCATTGTCCAGCAGGCTGAGGAAGGGTGACCCAGTGAGCTTAGAATAGGACCTGGGGATTCCCAAGCTACACAGATGGGGAAGAAGGGAGAAGGCACCACCTGTAAGCCGTCCTCCAGCATCTGTGGCCTGAACACCAGGCAGCCCATCCACTAGAGTAGTTATTCTCAACCTGTGGGTCACAACCCTTTTGCCATAGAAGGAGCCTTTCACAGGGGACACCTAAGACCAGAGATAGCACAGATAGATATTTACATTACAATTCATAACCACAGTAAAATTGCAGTTATGAAGTAGCAACAAAATAATTCTATGGTTGGGGTCACCACAACATGAGGAACTGTACTAAAGGGTCACAGCATTAGGAAGGTTGACAGCCACTGCTCTAGAGGCTGGGTCTTGAAATGGAGAGGTCAGAGCTAGGCAGTGGGCAAGACTGCCCGTTTGAATTATCTGGGGTGGGGTCTCTGAGCCCCAAAGCTTAAGGGAGAAGTTATGAGCACAGGAGCTTGGTCCCTTCTGCCTGTGCAGGGAAACTGGGAAGGGAAAAGGAGGCTCTGCATTAAAGGCGACGCTCATAGCCTTGGCTTGTCTCCACAAAAGCCATCCTGGAAAAACCTCAGTAACCGAGGCACTGGGAGTGGACAAGTCAAGAGGCCAGGGGGGCTGAGGCAAGGGAGAAGGGGCCTGGGCAGATGCCTCATGGGGGGTAGAGTAAGAGGTAGCACTCTGGATTCCAGGGCAAAGGCTCGAGAGAGGCATGACCTAGACCCTGAGATCCCAGCTGTCTCCAGCTCCTGGGAAATTACACCCACCCTTGCTTTCCCACAGACAGTCCAGGGCCTCCCTGTCTGTCAGCAGAGCCTTGAGACAGCTGTTAAAGCCCTTCCAGAGAGTCCTGTGGTGAGACTGCCCTGCTCCAAAAGCCCCTGATACTATGGAGTGGCACTTTTTATGTCTCAGGCCCAACTTGAGATGGTGTACCTGGCACACACAGGACAGGGCACGGGATGAGGCAGAACTCAGTGCACCAGGGACTGGGAGAGCAGGTAGTGGCCTGGGCATTGAGGGAGGCCAGCCTCCCAAGAAGCTAAGAGAGAGCCAGAAAGGGGGTGAGGCAGGAAGCTGGGCCTGGTACGGTCAGACCTGGTCCCTGCTGAGCCCCCCTGCTGTAATAAAGCCTAATTAAAAGCCTTACAGCCCCAGAGACCAAACTGAGGGGCTAGGGGGCACCAGCAGGGAGGGGGCACCAAGAGGGAGCACCCACAGGGAGGGAGCACCCCAAGGGAGGGAGCACCAGCCTGGCTGCTGTGACCTGGGCCTGTGAGGGAGAAATGAAGGTACCCTGGTTGCCCATTCATATCTCAGCGGCCAGGGTAACATAGTTACCTTGCCTGCTTCCCATGTACCCCTGGAGTCTCGGGCAAGACAGCAAGGGCTGTACAGGCAGATAGGTGTTGGGTTAGCTGGGCTCAGAGCCAGTGCCAGCTCTGAGACACCACAGAAGTGAGGATCTGCCTGGGCCTGGCAGGCAGCCTGTTCTCACCCCACCTGGCAGAAGGCACATATTACCTAATAAGGTACTTTCTCCTGCACTGGAACAGCTTCTGACAGACCCTGGAGGGGGTGGGTGGAGGGAGAGGGGTGGGTCCAGTGCTAGAGCAGGAGCCCCATCCCACTCCCTCCCGCTGGGGACCCTATCAGAGAAAATCAGCCAGTCTAGGCAACCTCTGAGGCCCCAAGCCTGCCCTGGCCACCAAGAGCCCTGTGAGTGAGACGGGACTCATCCCAACAGCCCCTTAACCTGCACTGCCTTTCTTCATACCTCATTCACAGCCATGCTGTCCCTCCTGACACCTGACACCTACCCAGGCACACACTTGCCCCTGTCCAAGGGGGGAAACTCCCCAGAAGGCACCTCCAATAGAATAATGGCAGGCTGTGCCTATCCAGATCCCAGGGCAGACCTGAGAGGCAAAAGAGGGAGCCAGAGCCAGACAGGCAGCTTGGAGACAATGTCACCTTAACCAAGTGACCTCTCCTACCCAAGATGCATTGAGAAAGTGACAATAGACCAGGGTCCATTCACTTCCTGACACTCAAAGCCCAGGGCCACACAAGCCATGGTCAGTGGTTGTTCCCTCAGAGACAGCACAGACTTTCCCGGTCTGTGGAGTCTGGGACAGTTCTGTTGACCCCAACATTCCTCAGGGGAAAAAAGCCTCAGATCCCAGGTCCAGCTGGACTCTAAATGAGGATGTCAAGGGGTCCTAGCAGTGAGGTGGACTGATGAGGGGTCAGGTGCGGGGCAGCAGCACAGGTGTCCTCACACCTGGCTCAGGCCCTCCACAGTGAAGAGGCTCCGGCTGGACACTCACTGGCCATTTGAGTGGACAGCAACAGCTCAAACCCTCTGTGACATGGAAACACAGGGCCATCACAGAGTTAAGAAGCACCCAGAGTTGGCACCAAAGCAATCAGCACTTAGTAACCCATGGGTGCCCTTTGCAGGGTGCCTAGGAAGACCTGTGTGCTGTTTGGGTCTCTGCTGCACCTGGAGGTACCAAACCCCCTCCAGTTTCTCCCTTCCCTGCCATGAGCCCACCTGCTCCTCAGGTAGGGAGTAGGGAGAAGGCTGAGCCCAGCTGATGCTGCCCCAGGAATAGGGGCCTTAGTCACTAAGGGACACCTTAGGAACACTCAGTACTACCAACAACAGTACCACCCCACCAGCTAGGCCCCTCTGCACCCAGGACACAATGCCCTAATCCAGGTGTGTAGCCATGCGTCTCTACTGTGCCGCCAGGTGGTTTGACCACACCCCGGTGACTCAGGGCTGGGGCACGAACCTGCCAGGCTAGTGGGAGAAAAAAGCCACCAGCTCAGGGCCTCGGCATCCAGCCTGAATCACTCAGAGACACACCTGCCCCCACCCCTCTCTAATGGTCTCACTCCAAGGGATCACAAGCCTCCATACCCCTACCCCACACCCATCCTCCTTCAGTGGGTGCAGCAGAGGAAACAGGAAGACAACCCCTCCCTAACCGAGTCTGGCTGAGGGACTAGGAGCTAGGCCCGGGGAGCTTGGACACGTAGCTGCAACCCAGCCTGGGCATCAGAATCCAGTGCCTGGCTTCTGCGGTGGCTAACCCTGGAGGGTCATAGAGACAAGAGAGAAACTCCCCCTTGAAGGAATGACCCAGCCCCAGGCCAGACTGGGAAGATATGGCCCTGACTCTAGCCCCTCAGAATGTGGGAGCCATAAGAGGGGACAGCCTGGTCTGCAGGTAGCCCATCTGGTTAAGGTCAGGTGAGGTGCAGGCCCAGCTTCACCATCTACACCTGGGAGTGAGGCCTGCCAGGAAAGGTAGGCCTCACTCTGCTGAGCCTACCACTAGCCATAGCCCAAAGGAGCCAACGTTCCCAGACAAGGAACTCTGAAGTGAAAGAAGAGGCCAGGACAGACGGGCAGACAGCAGGGAGGACAGAGCCACACCTCTCCCTGGAAAGGAGTCCCAGGCCCATCACAGACCTTGTTCCACAGGACACCAGACCTAGTGTCTCGGGCCCATTGAGAGGTGCCCCAGGGAGGTGCCCTGCTTCCCTCAGAGTCCCTCAGAGTCCCCAGCCAAGGCCACAGCTGAAAAAGGCCCAAAGGGAGAAGAAGCATCCAACAGAATGTCAGCCCAACCCTGCCTGTGGACCCTCATCCACCTAGCACAGTGCCAGCCTCAACCTCATCTGAACCATGTCCCCAACTATACCTCAAGCCAACCCCTCTTCACATTTCAGATAGAAACCCATCCCATCCCAAACCCTGACCCTCAGACTGCCACCACACTCATACCCCAAATTCCAACGTTAGCCCAACCTTGACCCGACTCCGCGGCCCCTCCACCCTGGTCCCTAGTCCTCACCCCAGAAGCCTCCACCATTACCACCAGCCCTGCCCCAAGCCCCAGGCTTCCCATAGACCTTACTTCTACCCTGACTGTGCCCACCTGAGCCCACCCATGACCACTCTCTGGAACCTTCTTCAGAAAGCTGTACCTGGAATGAGTAGTGGAGCGGATAGATGCCCACATGCCATGGCTGTGAGTCCACAGGGGAGCAAGGGCTTGGGACTCCTGGGAGTCATGTAGACCCTGGACCTACTGTCCCACTACATCCTTCTAACAGTTAGTGCACCATGCCTAAACTGCTATGAGCCTTCTGCAACAATGCCTTCCCACACCCCACACCTCAGTGGTGGGTCAAGTCCAGACTCCTGGAGTAAAGGTCAAGATTTCTTCCCAGAACCCCAGCTCTTCCCTGCTACAGAAAGCCCATTCTCCATCCTAAAGGCCTCACAGGCTGGCCTGGAGGTCCCTGCCATCTGCTATCCAGAGAGAGGCACAGGGCTAGCTTGCTGGTCTAGCCTCTGCACCCCTCCACCCCTTCCAAGGCAGCTGCCACAGCCGGCTGAGAGGATGCTGATCCCTAGCCTGAAGCCACAGTCCACAGTCCTTGACATCACTACTCTCTCAGGCAGATTCTCTCAAGGCCAGGCTCTCAAGTCCTACACAGCCTCCCCTCCCCTTCAGCCCTTAAGAGGCAGGACCCTCGAAGGTGACTCTTCTTGGCCTGACACCATCATGTCAAGAGCCCTGACTTACAGAGTGGGTGAGCCAGGGGCGCGCACACACATGAGACCCACAGGACTCATGTCATTCAGTGAAGTGAAGGCTTAAGCTCTTGGCCCAATCCCAGGTCTCCACATAACCAGGGCTCACCTCAGAAGCCTAGCCAGGAGTCACAGCCACTTGTGGGCAGTAGGGGAAACAGATTCAGGGGCAGGTAAGGCCAGGTTCCAGGCCAGGGTGTCCCAAGCAGAGACGCAGGAAGTTTCTGCTGCCGTCTAACATGGATTCCTCACGGTTCAGTTCAGTGAAAAAGAGCTTGTTTCCCCCTATGAAACCTGCCCTGCCCTCCAACAGCTATCATGGCCCCGAGCCTCCTGCTTCCATTTTCAGAACTCCTCTTGCCTCAGCCACCCCATGCCGATCAGAGGGATGGCTCTCCCTGCCCCAGTGGCCTGTGGGTCTTCCATAAGTGGAGGCTGGCAGCACCAGCCCTCCAAACACTTCAGTCTTCAGCCTGCAGCCTTCACTGCAGACTGATCACTCAGTGAAAACCCTCAACCCAGCCCAGCAAACAAGAATCCACGGCCAGCCACCCACACCCTGGCTCAACACTGCAGGACTGCATGCCCAACACCATGGTCCCCAGACCAAGAGTGCCTTCTTCCCCATGAAAGAAGCTTTGGCCTCCCTGTAGCCCTAAGCCAGGACCCCAACTCCAGCTCCAAAGGCCCTCTTCCTCCCAGACAGACTCCCAACCACAGTTTTCCTCTTCTGAACAGCAAGTTCTCAGAGTCCAGCTCACTGACCAGATCCTAGGGATGGTCTATGACTTCACCAGACTCTCCATCTGACACCTCCTGCCTTCCTGACATCGTGAGTGCTCAGAGCTAGATCCCCACACATCCAGCTCATCCCCATGATGCTCCTGTGGCAGGAGTATCATTGCTTGAATCTTTCTTACAAGAAATGATGGTCTAAACGTCGGAGTAACATAAGACCCCAGAACCCTGCTTGAGGGACAAGGTGGCTTCCTGGGGAAGGGTCTGGGGGCCAGTGGGGCCAAGCCCAGTCTTTCACCTGAGTTCTTAAAACACAACAGTGGAGATCCCAGGCCTGAGAGAGCCAAAGGAACCAGGACACTTCTATACAACCCACACCATCACTGATTACCCTCTTCATGTACACACACACACACACCTTTCAAACCAAGTATGTATAACCCCGCTCTCCCAGGCCTGTGGCTTCCTCACGCCACACCCAGACCTGCCTGGCAGGCTGGACAGGCCCCGCTGGAAAGCTGCAAGCAGCCCTGCCCCCACTGGGAGCCCACAGGTTCCATGAGGCAGGAGCGCCCCCAGCTGACAACAAGGGACCAGACCTCCTTAGGATCCTGTGGCCTAACCAGAGTTGGTAAAGCAGGCACGGGCACTCTGGGCAGCTGGCAAGGGTGGAGCTGGGAGACAGAGGAAGTAGTGCTGTGCTTGGGAGTCTCATCTTCGACTCAGTGACTGTTGGATTGGAGCTAGAAAAGAAGAGAAAGAATATCACCCTAAAGTGGGTGAGCGAGGTTATGATATGGACTGGGGCTTACAGGAGCATGGGCGAAGAGGAGAGTTCTCCCTGTCAGTGAGTCTGTCCAGAATGATGATCTAGCCTGAGAGACCCTCTAGCCAGAGGAAGTGGGAGTAAGCCAGCCCTTTCCTTTCCTGATTGGCTCCGTATTGCCCAGTTGCTCAGTCTCCTGTAAGCAGCCTTCTGGAGGAGCTGCCTGCAGCCCGGTGAGCCACTCAGAGAGAAGCAGCCGTTCAGCCCGGCACCACACTGACACTGGTGTGCAGAACACAGGAGAAATGGAGGAGCTTGCACAGGAATGGGCCAAAGCAGGCCTCCACATGGGGTCGTTAGGGGCCCACACCAAACTCTCCTTCCATCCATGAGACACGTAGCTTAGATCCAAAACCTAGACCCCAGAAAAATCTACCAAGAGTCCCGAACCCGGGAGGATTACTTCATCCGGTGTATGCAGGTAGAATCGATGTGAGATCACCCTGGGTTCCCAAGTGAATCCTAAATCCAATGACAGGGGTCTTTGTGAGAAACTGACAAAGAAAATATACAGGCACAAAGAGGAGCAGAGATGAGGACTGGAGAGCTCAGAGCAAGGCCCTGTTGTGAGATATTTGGTCACACTGCGAAACTCCGAGACTGTGTTAATAAAATTAACCTTGGATCAGGGGGCAGAACCAGTAACTAGGTGATAGGAATTAACCATAGAGAGGACAAGGATGGAGGAGCCAGGAATACAGATAGAGGTGCACAGGAAGGAGTAGAGAGATTTAGAGATTTGAGATCTCTTTTTGGTTTGGGACCAATGAATACTCTCTTGCTGGGTCACTAGCCTGCTATGGGATGTTCTGTATGTCAAATGTGTTGCTCTGATTGGTTAAAATAAATAAAGTGCTGATTGGCCAGTAGCCAGGCAGGAAGGATAGGGTAGGCAGGACAAGGAAGAGGAGAAGGCTGGGAACAGGAAGGCTGGGAGGAGACACTGCCAGCTGCTGCCATGAGAAGCAACATGTAAAGACACCAGTAAACCACAAGGCATGTGGCAAAGTATAGACTAACAGAAATGGGTTAATTTAAGATAGAAGAAGTAGATAACAAGAAGCCTGCCATGGCCATACAGTTTGTAAGCAATATAAGTTTCTGTGTGTTTACTTGGTTGGTTCTGAGTGTCTATGGGCCTGGCGGGTGAAAGAGATTTGTCCTGACTGTGGGCCAGGCAGGAAAACTCTAGCTACAAATGGCGCCCAACATCGGGCACCAGATATTGGTGAAATTATTAAGGCCACTCCACATAGTTAAAAGGGAGGTTTATTTTGTGGGGTAACTTACAAATGAAGGGATAGGTTGTAGGGTCTGGCAAAGGTATGGTGCAGTCCGACGGTGTTCTCTGGAGAACTCTGCTCGGTCTACCTCCAGTGTCCAGGATCCCAGACCAAGAGAGACCTCTCCTCTCGATCCTGGGTCTTCCGCTTCCTCCCTCAGCCCCTCCTTGTGGGCGTGACCATTACTAAAGCCTCAGTGGGGGTTGGAACTTCCAGGTCAATGCTGGGATGGCTACCCACTACACTAGCCATAAAGGAAGGTCAGCTGGTTGCTTCTTGGCTTCTCTGATCTAGCAGGTTTTCACCCCAACATCTAACATCCTGAGTCTTTATTGGTAAGTAGAACAATACAGACTTAGTTAAAACCTACATTTGGTAGCCACGGTCAAGCTGGTGCTGGCAGGTCCAGAAATCCTGGCAGGTTCAGAAATCCTGCCAGGTGCAATCTGAGCAGCAGGGCCTTAATTTTCAGGTGCAGACAGCAGTTAAAATATCAGTAGATTCAGGTGTGGCCACTAAGAAAAGCAACAAAGCCACATGCACCACAGAATCCTCAAAGCTGCTAGAAGCCAGCAGAGGAAAAGGAAATGTCTGCCCTGAAGCCTTCACTAGGAACACAGACCTCTTTAAACATGGACTTACAGACCTGTGGGGAAATCGATATCTGGCATTTTAAGCCACCAAGTTGGTGATTCCTGAGGACAATAGCAGGGAACCAAGACACTTGTGAAAATGAGATCACCTCTGCAAGAAGGGTTGGGTGGGCTTAGCCCTCCCAAGGGCAAAATGTAGAACCATGTGGGGCAGCACTGTGAGGCTTGATCCTAGGGTACAGCTCAGCAACCAAGGAGCACAGAGACTCTGTGTTCCATCTTCACCACAAGGAAGGGGTGAAAAGTCTGGAGCTCAGAGGGTAGAGGGTCCACCAAGCACACCAAAGACCCTGCATTCAATTCCTCAGCCACTCTTTGTCCAAAGTGGTAGCACACTCTTCTGGAATCCCAGACCCTCCAGAGATGGCAACAGGAAGATCAGGGTCATCCTGGGCATCTACCAGCTCTTGGCCCAGTTGACCTACAGGAAACACTGCTCCTAAGCCCCTACTACATACACCACAACAGAAAAAGTTGAGCGCTAAACCCCATTCCATGACCTTGCCAAGCCATGTCTTACTCACCTGGCAAGCATCTATTAGACAATATCATCATGTGATGGGTCACCTTCACTTTGCAGATATCCTGAGAATCCAGATCTCCTCAAATCATGGCATGATAGAGGACTACAGATTTGACATCACCTCAGGGCCTGTTCTAGTAACTTTTCTAGGCTGGGCTAAGACACCATGACCAGGACAGCTTAGAAAATAAAACATTTAACTTGGGGCTCAAGAGTTCCAGAGGGTTAGAGTCCATGATCATCATGGCAGGCAACATGGCAGCAGACATGTAGGCATAGTATTTGAACAGTAGCTGAGAGCTTGCATCTTGAGCCATGAGCAGGTGTTATATATTTGTTTGTGTTCTGACAAATAAAGCTTGCTTGGAGATCAGAAGGCAGAGCTAGCCACTAGTTAACCATAGAGGCCAGGCAGTGGTGGCACACACCTTTAATCCCAGCACTTGGGAGGAGTAGCAGGAAGATCAGGAATTCAAAGCCACCCTGGACTACACAAAATTGATCCAGTCTAAAAGAGAAATAGAGTCAGCCAGTGGTGGTGCAAGCCCTTCATCCCAGCACTTGGGAGAATCATGCACTTGATCCCAGCACTTGGGAGGATCATGCCTTTGATCCCAGCACTTGGGAGGATCATGCCTTTGATCCCAGCACTAGGGATGGGGAGAAAGGAATATAAGGCAGGTGGAGACAGGATCTCAGCTCCTTCAGTCTGAGGATTCGTAGAGGTAACTTTTTAGTGGCTGCTGCTCTGCTTCTCTGATCTTTCAGCTTTCACCCTCAATATCCGACTCTGGGTTTTTATTGATAAGACTAATTAGGATAGTGCTTCATCCGGCGGTGGAGGGAGAACACTAACTGAACTGGCACAGGGTGTTGAAACCTCTAAACCCACCCTGGCCCCATGGCACACCACCTCCAACAAGGCCACACCTCCTATTCCCAAACAGTTCCAACTGTGGACCAAGTTGTCAAATGTATGAACCTATGGGGGACATTCTCACTGAAACTACCACAGGGACAGCTATAAACCATATGCCACTCACGTTGCCCCAGGAGAGCCCATCCCCCCCCCCCCCCGTTGCTGCCAATCAATGTTCCTATGCTAAGTCTGTGAGGCTGGGTGAATCTTCCAGATGTCAGGACAGTTGTGGCTGGGGTTCCTCCTTGGTCACAGATGTGTGGTCTGTACCCACCTGACAGGCTCTGCCAGTTCTCTGTCAATCAGGCTGATGAATTTAATGGAGATGTCCTAGGGACCATGACCCATGCATTTTTCCAATGTTCAAGGATAGCACTGATGTCTGTCCTTGTGGGATGAAATATTGGTTTAGATTTGTACTGTTTTTAAAGACTTTTTAAATTTAATTTATTATATTTTAAAAGCTAAGAGCATCTTTATTAGGAAAATGAAGATTATCTATAATCTTGCATGGCTGAGTTCTAGAAAAATCTGAAAGTTCTATTTATTAGTGTGCATCATACATGCTTGTGTGCATGCATGCGTGCGTGCGTGCGTGTGTTTGAGGGGATATACATAGGCCTTGGTATGAGTGAGGTAAGAAGACAGCTTTGTGGACTGGGTTCTCCCACCTTCATATGGGTTCCAGGAACAAAACTCAGGTCACCAGGTTTGCATGGCACGTGCTTACCTACTGAACCCTGGCTTCCCCGGGCTCTAGTTTCTGACTGGTTGACTTTAGGTTTTTGGGAAACAGTATCTTTCTATGCAGTCCAATCCAGCTTTAAATTTACCTCCCCTACCTCCTGCTGGCAAGTGCTGGGATTGCAGACATGCACCAGCATAAGAAGCACTCTTTTTAAAGAAAAGGTTTGTTTTCGCTTAATTATACGTACCTGTGTCTGGGAAAAGAGACAGCATGTGAGTACAGGTGCCTGTGGAGGCCGGAAGAGGGCACCGGATCCCCTGGAGCTGGAGTTATAGGTAGCTGTGAGTTGTCCTATGTGAGTGTTCAGCAAGTATATTCTCTTAACCACTAAGTCATCTCTCCAGACCCATAAGTTGACCCTCTTGACTAGGAGTTGGTGAAAGGTGTGAGTGTTACAGCTCTGGAGGGAAGGGTATCCTGACTTGTCAGGAAGTCAGGCTATACCTGAAGCTGGGGTGCAGTGGAGGATGGTGTCCTTCCCTCCCCCCACCCTGCCCTGCAGGATGTAACAACAGTCCTGCTCCTCCCCTAGAGAGAGCCATTACAGCCAATGCCCCCCCTTAAGGGGGCGTCCCAGCAGAACTCCATTTCTTCTCTCCAGCCCAAGATGTTGCTGCTTCTGCTTCATTCTGCTAAAGGGGAAAGCCCTGCAGAAATGTAGCAATCTCCTCCAACTCCAGGGAAAAGCTGTAACTTTTTTCTGCTCAGCGCCCCCTACGGGAACATCTCAGCAAAGGTTCTTCTGTTCTGCACCAGGGAAAGAAGATATTCACCCAAGACTCTTAAGAAACATTTACTTGGGAAGGAGGAGTCCAGGAGACTGGCTGCCTCGGCCAGAGTGGGAAAGGGCAGCCCATGACTGAACAGGCAGAGGGGCTTATATAGGGCTTCTTAGGGGTAGAGTTTCTCCAGGGAGAAGATTTTCTGCTCAGGGATTGGTCAGTTTTCCTGCTCAGGGACTGGTTGGTTTCATTGGTCAAGGGCAGAGTTGGCTTTGGTTTCAGGGCCAAACTCTTTCTTTCACTGGCCCTTTTTAGTTTTTTTACTCTAATTTCAGGGCCAGGGTGTATTTCCTTCTCTGGCTCTGGTTCTAGGGCCAAAGTGTGTTTCTTTGGCTCTGGTTTCAGAGTAAGTGTGTGGGGGCCCACAGAGATTTCCTAGTGAGACCTTTATTCAGGGTCAGAGAATCTGAGCTTGCTTTACCCAGCAGGGCTACATAATAGGATGATTTGTCCACGGGCATGGTTACCAGGTGTTTGGAAGGGTCTACACTTGGCTTTATGGTGTGCTTTGCAAGGGGAAGGTCTTTTGCTTCTCCCCTTGGCATATTATAAAAAGCCCTTTTGAATAAAGCTCTGAGCAGCTGGGTATTGACCCAGGGTCATCCCAAAGCTATCCGTGTCTCTGTATTTCTTATTGTCTCCTTCTAGTTTTCAATCTAATATTTCCTTATTCCTCTCTCCTCCAAGAACCCTTCGATAGGTGAGAGCAGGTCGGAGCTGGACTCCAGCAGACTCCCACAGGTATGTGTTTCTTAGCTTCTGGGTTCAGGGCAAAAGTGCTTTGTAGCAGGAATCTTAAGAGATCTTATTAATAAGAACAAAACTGAGGCGAGTTATTGGGGTGAATGCTGGAGGATAAGAGACGCAGAACAAGCCACAGCTTCCTCACTTGCCAGTCCCTCAGCTGGTCTTGTTTCCTCAGACTGCAAGCTTCTGAGTCCTCATCCAAATGAATCTCAGCTGAACTATGCTGCTCAAAGCCTAAAAGCTTAACCCACCAAATGCTGAACCAGCCAAATGCTTCTAGTTTCTGGTCTTCACCCATTAAATAATCTTTCTCTTTCTGCCCCCACTCCCTGGGATTAAAGGCATGTGTCACCATGCCTGGCTGTTTCCAATGTGGCCTTAAACTCACAGAGATCTGCCTGGCTCTGCCTCCCAAGTGCTGGGATTAAAGGCGTGCACCTACCACCGCCCAGCTTCTGCTATGGCTTGCTCTGACCTATTTTCTAGCCACAATTTTTGGCTCTGTATCTAGTGGCTGTTCTGTTCTCTGACCCCAGATAAATTTATTAGGGTGCACAATATTTGGGGGAACACAATACCACCACAGTGTTTCCTTCACTGGCTCTGGGTTTAGGATCAGAGTGCTAGAAATCTTGTTCAGGAATTGGTTGGTTTCATTGGTCAATTGGTCAGGGGCAGAGTTGGCTCCGGTTTCAGGGCCAAACTGTGTTTCTTTCACTGGCTCTGGTTTCAAGACCAGGGTGGGTTTCTTTGGCTTGGCCTT